>NC_056735.1:1561952864-1562132864 GCF_019279795.1 Protopterus annectens
AAGCACTGCTGTTTAGACTAACCACAGCCTCCAGGGTGTTCACCAAAGTCATGGCAGTGGTAACAGTTCACTTGAGGATACAAGAATTCAGAGTGTTTCCATATCTAGATGACTGGCTCCTCGCCACCCCCCTCAAGGCATCTACTATTTCATGCCACAGACTTTGTTTTGCACCTTTCCGAATCTTTGGGCATTTCAGTCAACACAGTTAACTCTTACACAGGATCTAGAATTTATAGGAGCAAGACTAAATACAGTTTCTTGTATAGCCTCTCTTCCCCTCCACAGGCTACAAAAGTTAAGGTAACCGGTACAAATTATAATTTCCGAAAACAAGGTTCTTGCTCTTCTGGTACTTCAAGCTCTGGGAACTGTGGCAGTGACCATAACCCTAGTAATCCCTCACAAGGATTATATGAAGCTGCTTCACTGGGTCCTGGAGGTGCAATGGTCAGTTCTATCACATCCGATGTCTCTCCCATTTCTAATAAATCGATGCAAAAAAGATCTATCCTGATGGATGAAGTCAGAAGAAAACTTATGGGGCCGCACTTTCTCTCCCTCTCCGGCCACAGCCATAGTGACCATGGATGCTTCCCAGATTGGGTGGGAGTGCATTATCTGGGAAGATGGTCCAAGACGGTTGGTACCCACAAGAGGCCAATCTGTAGATCAACGTCCTGGAATTGAGGACAGTGCTTTTAGCGTTGCAAGCAATTCAGTCTGTCCTTCCTTCGGGGACAGTTGCAATCCAATCAGACCACATGTCAGTAGTCTGGTACATCAACAAGTGGGGGGGAACCAGATCCTACCCTGTGTGTTGGGAAGACCTCAGGATTTGGCAATGGGCTATTGCTTCCAAACGCTTTCTGATAGCAACACATATCCCGGGAAGCTCCAACATGATTGCGTGCAAACTGAGCAGATGCATCCTCCTGCCTCACGAGTGGTCTCTCAATTACAACACAGTGATGAAAATCTTTTTCATTGTGGTCAGCCTTGCTGTGATCTTTTTGCCTCTCCAATGAACAACAAATGCAGCAGCTATTTTACCCTAATTCCCCTGCATGGGGAGTCCCCAAGTGACTCACTCCTTGATTGGCCCCAGGGATTACTTTATGCCTTTCCCCCTATTCCGCTGATTCCCCAGTTCTTGAGGAAAGCCCAGAGCTTGAGAAGCAAAGTGATACTCCTTGCACTCTATTGGCCCTGTCAAGTCTGGTTCCCCTTCCTTTGGCCTCACCTAATTCACCGTCATTGGATTCTGGACCCAGTTCCAGACCTACTGTCTCATCTGCAGGGATTAGTGCATCCCAGTCTCCATGATCTCAAGTTGACGACTTGGTATCAACAAGTCCATTAATTGCCATGCAGATCAAATTTCCTTCCTCAGTGCAAAAGATTCTTTTGGTTTGTCATAAATCATCCACTAGGAAACTCTGTCTTAGCAAATGGAAAAGATTCTCAATTTGGGCTCATACAAATAATATAGATCCCTTTTCAGCATCAATTGATAAGGTCTTGGAATTCCTGGCTTCACTATTTGAACTGGTAACTTCAACTTCTACCATCAAAATCCAATTAGCAACCATTTCCAGTTTTTACAATGGGTTTGATGACCATACCTTGATGTCTCATCGTTTATGCAAAACCTTTCTTAAAGGCGCTTTACATCTAAAACCCCATTCAAAGATCCTACAGCTCCATGGAATTTGACCTTGGATGTTCTTCGTGTTTCACTGTTGCAATCATCACATTTGGGTTATCTGCTTACAGTAGCCCTTAGTCGGCCTGATTAGCAAAGTCTTGGGTCCTGCGTCGGTTGCTGTCTCTTCTTCCATGATGTCAGGTTGTCAGGGGTATAAAACATGCAGCCGACGCCATTACATTAGTCTTTCTTGCTGTGTTGTGCCCAAAGCAGAAGCAGTTCGCAAGTGCCGGTCGGCAGACTGATGAAATTTTCGTTTTCGAGTTTCAGAACCAAAGTCTTCAACTAAATCTAAGTACCCCATTGGGGAAACTTTTTCTTGCTCTTTACCGATGTTATTAAACGTTAATAATTACATTTCTTGTGGAAAGCAAATGCCTCATAAAGATTTTCATTCATACTGTATTCCTTGCCTAGGCCCTGACCACAACGTACCTCGCTGTCGGTTTTGTGCCTTATTTAACCAATGAACTGTCCATCATCTGTATATTTACACTTCTAAATATTTCGGTTCTCGGTTCACTTATCCAGATATGTCATTGGTGAGCCATCCTACTACTTACATTCCAACAAAACACAAAGATAAAGACATAGACAGACCACCTAGGTCCAAAGCTGCTGACGATGCTTCTCCTAAGTCAGTCGCCAGTTTGCCGGTACTCAGTGAGGTGCTTTCGCAGCCCCTGATACCCACTACTTCTGATTCGCAGGCCTCTACGGAGACCCATTCGGAGTTCGGTATGCCACGAGATGCTTCAACTGTGGAAAATGCAGATGTCTCTACCTTGGATGGGCCCAGAGCCACTGTGCAGGCCCCAGCTTCTGAGGGTGTACTCAGGCCGGACTTGCATATTAAACTGACACCACCTTTTTCTTTAAGACCTAAAGCTCGAACTATGCCTAGAAAACCGACGCCCAGGCTGCATGCTCGGGCTTCTATGCCTAAAAAACAAATGATAAGAATGGCTGAAGACCTTATAACTTTAATCAGGGGAAGCCAACCATCCCCTTCTAAGAGACCTAGGACTGAATTTGTTTATGAATCTTCTGACCCAGATTCTGAAATTTCTGTTTCTTCTGATGACCTGGATTTACCCTTATCTGCTTATGAGGATTCTGATGCAGAGGATTCTATTCCCTCTGCATCCCCTCCAGAGGATTTCTCTTTTGATGAAACCTTGCATACTCTTAGGGAGCATTTCCGCTGGGAAAGCCAGGATTACTCTGATTTAAAAAAGAGGCTTAGGGACTTCTTACTCCTACCTCAACACAGGCCTTTAGCTGTCCCTCCTGTACTAGACATAGTTGACAATGCCTTTTCGGAATCTAGTTTGGCCCCTGATTCTTTGCCTCCTGCTCCCAGAAAACCTGATAGATATTACAGGGTTCATGATTCTCACAAGTTCCTTTTTAAAAATCCTACTGCGGATCCTGAGACTATTTCACAGGGACCCCAAGGGCATTAAGGCTACTACTGCCAAAAATCCTACCCCTTCTGATAGAGATTCCAGGGTGCTGGATAGATGGGTTACGAAGGTATACACTTCTGCAACCTTGGCCATTCTGGCCTTAAATCGTCAGTTTCATATGTTAAAGTATCAGCAACATGTTATTGGATTGTTTAAACAGAAAATGATGTTGATTCCTGACTGTGTTGAAAATAAAGATTTACAGGATTTAATGCATTCTGCTGAACAGTTTGGAAAACATAATTTGCAATGTGGTTTTGATTCATTAGAGGCCTCTTGCAGGGCTGCTGTCACTGGCTCTGTACTTAGAAGGCATGCTTGGCATAAGGAACAATCGTTGCCAGATCATGTAAAGCTAAGTTGTTGGATGCTCCCTTAAATCAGGACCGCCTGTTTGGCAACAAAGCAGAAAAATTCTTAAAAAAGATGGAGGAAAAAGCTAAATCTATGCAAACTGTTAAAGATTTCTTACAAGTTCAGCCTCCAAGATTTAGTAGGCATTGGCCCTTTAAGAATTGGTCCTTTCCTGCATCTTCCAGGCCTTCTCAACCTAAACCCAGAACCAGCAGAACCCCCGGGTTTCAGTTCCAGGGTACGCACAAGACTAAGCAGTGGGGGGTTTCCTCTTCCAAATCGGGGAGTAGTAAGACTCCCCCTATGGAAAGTTGTCTCAATTACTTGACTTTAAAACTTCCTAGCACTTCTCAACTGACTGCTCCTTTGGGGGAAAGATTGCTCTGCAGGCCAAAAATTGGGAACTCATTACCCAGGACAAATGGGTTTTAAATATAGTCTCCCAAGGATACAGATATCACTTCCACACATTACCAACCCTGAACGGTTGGCCAGATCTACCCCCAAATCAATGGGCAGAGGCTCAAAAGCAAGTACTCTCTCTCTTAAGCATAAAGGCTATTCAAACTGTACCAGAAGAGGAAAAGGGACAAGGTTTTTATTCAAGACTTTTCTTGGTACCCAGAAAAGACAATTTATTGCGTCCTATCCTGGACCTTTCTACCTTAAACACTTTTTTTGTGATTCCCAAATTCAAGATGCTAACTCTTCACCAGCTACTTCTATGCTAGGCAAAGATGCCTGGTTGGCAACACTGGATTTAAAGGAAGCCTACCTGCACATCCAAATCAGAGAATCTTGCAGAAGATACCTACACTTCAAAGCAGGCTACATGCACTGTCAGTTCTCTGCACTGCCCTTTGGCTTATCTACTGTGCCCAGGGTATTCACAAAGTGCCTAGCGCCTATCATTGCATTTTGCAGGCAAAGAAGAATTCAAATATACCCATACCTGGACGATTGTCTAATTCAGGCAGAAAGCCAGGACATACTTTTGAATCATCTGGCATTTGTACAAAAGGTGCTAACTTGTCTGGGGTACACCATAAATGAAAAGAAGTCACATCTGGTACCCTGTCAACAAATTTTATTCCTGGGAGCAAGCTTGAACACAACTTCCCAGATGGCTTTCCTCACGCCAGAGAAACAAATTCAATTGACAACTTACTTCAAACTAGTGGCCACAAAAACCCTGCTATCTGCAAGGCAAATACTGCAAGCCTTGGGGTTCATGGCCTCCTGCATTCTACTAATTCCATATGCAAGACTGCATATGAGGAAACTACAGTGGTATCTAAAAAGCCTATGGTGTCAACATTCTCAGGATCTAGAAGCAATGATTCCTGTCATACCTTGCCTACGCCTAGAGTTACTTTGGTGGGCAGACGCTTGCCACCAAAACAAGGGACTACCATTCACTCTACCCCTGCCGCCCAAACCCTAACAACAGTTGCATCAGACTATGCACAGGGAGTGCACCTGTCAGGGAAGTGCATTCAGGGCAAATGGAACCCAAGTCAAATGCACCTGCATATCAATCAAAAAGAGATGTTAGCTGTACAGAATGCTCTGACAGCCTTCAAAGACCACATTCTTCCAGGACAATTAATGGTAAAGATGGACAACACCACTGTTATGTGGTACATAAACAAGCAGGGGGGTACCCATTCTTACCCCCTCTGCAGACTAGCCATGGCATTGTGGAACACAGCCTTGAGCTACCAAGTGCATCTACAAGCTCAATTCCTGCCAGGAAAACTAAATACACTCGCAGACGGACTAAGCAGAAACCTCATGGACCCACACGAGTAGAAACTGAAACCAAATATTTTCAACATGTTGACAAATGGGGGAGCCCAGATATAGACCTGTTTGCCTCCCCCCAAACTGCCAGTTGGACAAATTTTGCACAAGGCCTCCCCACAAGCAAGCTTGGAAAGTGGATGCTCTGTCCTTCAGCTGGAAAAACCCATCAGTTTATGCCTTTCCTCCTCTGCCTCTCCAAAGTACTGCTAAAGATCAAACAGGACAAACCAAGGATGATATTGATTGCACCAGACTGGCCATGCCAACACTGGTACCCCCTCTTGCGCAGTGCGTCACTGTTGGCCCCATGGCACCTGCCTCTGTCCCCTACCCTGTTGTCTCAGCAGGAGAACCAGATTCTGCACCCTCAACTTCAAACCCTGAACCTAGCAGCCTGGCTAATTACCTTATTTCTCCCTTACCATGGATATCATTTTAGAGGCAAGGAGGCCTAGTACTAGAAAATCTTATGCTGAAAAATGGAAAAGATTCTGTGCCTGGAACCAATATCAAGGGATGAGCACAGCAGAGCCCAACTTACCTCAGATTTTACAATACTTAACTGAGATGCTTCACAAGGGACTTTCTTTTTCCTCCATCAAAATTCACACCTCAGCCATTTCAGCTCATTATAACACAGAACCTCCCCTCTTCTCTCATCCATTGCTCAGGCAGTTCCTCAGAGGGGCCAACAATTTAAGACCACCCAGGAGAGCCCCAACTCCAGCCTGGGACCTTAACTTTGTATTGGAGAAACTCACTCTTCCTCCTTTCGAGCCAGCTGCTAGTGCAGATTTAAAATTCCTTTCTTGGAAAACAGCCTTCCTTTTAGCAATCACTTCAGCAAGAAGGGTATCTGAATTACAGGCCCTTACAGCAGTGGAGCCTTTCATCATCTTTCATGCAGACAGGGTGTCCCTCAGAACCATTCCCTCCTTCATGCCCAAGGTATCCAGTGTGGCTCTCAATCAGTCCATTCATTTGCCAACCTTCTTTCCTAATCCACAGAACAAAGGGGAATAGATACTGCACTCCTTAGATGTGCACAGACAACTTAGATTTTACTTGGGCATGATTAAACCTCAAAGGAAATCTGAACAACTGCTGGTGGCATTTGCTGCAGGGGCAGAGGGTAAGGCTATTTCAAAGCAAACCATTTCTAAATGGGTAGGCCATTGCATTAATTTCTGCTATAAGCACCATGGAAAACCTATCCCACAGGGGATCAGACCCCATTCAACCAGGGCTGCATCTACCTCTACAACCTTTCTCAGAGGTGTCCCTACCAGGGACATCTGAGAAGCTGCTACCTGGAGTTCTGTACATACCTTCACCAAGCATTACCATTTGCCAATTTTCTCTGAATCCAGAGCTGGCTTTGCCACTGCAGTCCTGCAGGGTCTTATAGCTGGTCCTAATGCTATCTAAATTCCTCTTCCCATCCTTAGCTTTGGGAATCTACCCAAATGTGATGACTGCAGCAGTGAAACACGAAGAACGTAGTACAGTTGTATTCACTTACCATAAATGTAGATGTTCAAGTGTATTCACTATTGCAGTCCTGGTTACCCTCCCTCCAGCCCCCTGATTTCTTTGGCTACACCTCTACTCTCCTTTACTATGCTTAAAAGCTTGTTGGTGTATTTGCTTTTTTATTGGAGGTATATCCTCATATGTATGTATGTATGTATGTATATATATATATATATATATATATATATATATATATATATATATATATATATATATGTTGAATTATTTACTAAGCTCTAGATTAACGCTAAGAAATCACTATACATAATTTGCTCCTACATCCCTCCAGGCAATAACATTAACTCTCTAGGAAATATCCTTAGCTGGCTCTCCACATCCTTCCCACAAGAAACCATACTCCTTGGTGACTTTAACATAGACTGGAACTGCTGTACCTCTGTCAAACCAACTACTCACTAAACCTGTATTGCTTTAATCAAACTATCACCTCCCCTACTAGAACCCATAAACCTAGCAATAAGCAAGCCACCTTAGATTGGATATTAGTTAACAGCAACCCCCTCTCTTATAAAACTGGTATACTACCAGACAATATTAGTGACCACTCCCTTACCTATATAACTAGACAAAAAACCCTTATATCCAACCAAACAATCTTTAAAATTACCCAGAACAAAAACAATTTTAACCCAGCTAGCTTTCAAGCAAAACTCAAAGCTTGCAACTGGTCACCCCTAAAATACCTACCTCTTGACAAAGCATTCTCTTAATTTAACACCAAATTCTTACAAATCCTAGAACACCATGCCCCCTCACGCACACTCAGAACTAGGAACAAACCTGCACCTTGGCTCACAAAAGAAACAAGGCAAAAAATGTTTCAGAGAAATAGAAACAGGTCCAAATGGTGTAATACTAAAAACTCAAAAGATCATGATACCTTTAGACAGCTGAGAAATGCTATAAAAAAATTAATACTCCAAGATAAACAAAAGTATTAACTGAAAATCCAGCAAGCTCAACATCTAAACCCACAAAAATTCTGGACAGGCATAAATAGCCTACTCCATCCAGGTCGCTCCAAAACTCCTACTCCATCTAATTTGACTTCGAACTCTCCAAGCCAAATTGCCAATACTTTTAACAAATTTTTCTCTGAAACAGTCCAAGCCTTATCAAATACCTTATCTCCTGCCTGCATCTCTAGCACATGCTGTCTAACCAATATACCTCCTGCCTTACAACTGCAGCCTGTTCCAGCAGCTCTCATCCATACCCTACTTCATAAACTAAAACCATGTTCACCTTCAGCTGACCTCCTTCCAGCTGAATTTCTGCAAATTGCAGCTGATGTAATTGCTTACCCTATCTCCATATTAATAAACAGAACCATCACAGAAGGTTCTATCCCATCTCTTTGGAAAATCTCACATATTATCCCACTACATAAGGGAGGCAACTCAACTGAACTCTCTAACTTCCGTCCCATAGCTCTACTGTCTCCATTAGCAAACATCATGGAAAGAAGCATTCATCGGCAACTACTTGATCATCTCCTTCAAAATAATCTATTAGCAGACTGCCAGCATGGATTCAGGCCATTTCATAGCACCACAACCGCACTCCTATCCTTTTCAGACTGTATTAATAAAAATCGTAATAACAATCTACTCTCCTCAGCTCTCTTTTTAGACCTCTCCAAAGCCTTTGACATGGTGAATCATCATCTAATGTTCGAGACACTTACAACACTTTCAATAGACACTCAGACAATCAAATGGTTTAAGTCCTACCTAGAAAACAGACAACAAGCAGTCCTCTGGTAAAATAACCTATCGACCCAGCTCCCTATCTCCCTAGGAGTCCCACAAGGCTCTATTCTGGGACCCCTCCTTTTTTCCATTTTCATCAATAACCTGAAAACATCCCTTCCTCAAACCACCTGCATACAATGTGCCGATGACTACATTAATCTGTGCTGCAGTATCTCAAGCTGAACTGCAGTCTAGCACCCAAAAAGCATTTACCATAGTGGAAAACTGGTTCTTCAAACGCTGTCTCCTACTAAACCCTAAAAAAGCAAAACTCCTATTATTTACCCCCACCCTAAAGTCTCCCCCCATCAGTTTCTCAGTAGTATCAAATAATGGCACTGAAATAGTACCTGAAACAACAACTAAACTTTTAGGTGTTACAATCGATAACAATCTTAGTTTTGACACTCATATAAACTTAACCATTAAATCAGTCAATAGGAAACTTGGTTTCCTTTATAGGCTTAAACCTTCCTTACACCTTCTGCCAGGATTAATATCACCTAAACACACCTAATTTCAACCCTTCTGTATGCATCGCCAATTTACACTAACCTATCCAAAAATAATCTAAGTAAGCTGGCCACCGCTTATAATAACATTGCCAGATTTGCTACTGGTTCCCCATTCCGGATCCACCATTGCCAAAATCTGAAAAAGTTAGGATGGTTGGAACTGCAAAACCAACTTCTTTTTCAACAACTAACTATAACTCAGAAGATCCTGCATCACTCTACAAATACTCCCATCCTCTGTAGCCTCATTAGCCCATACAAAAATCTGTCAACCCTACGCTCAGCTAATAAGGTACTAGTAGCCACCCTTAAACCTAATAACAAATCTGGAGACTGTCCATTTGCTAATACCATTGGAAACTCTTGGAACAAGCTTCCTATTAAGCTAACATCCCTAACATCCACACCTCTTTTTAAGAAGCAACTTAGAACCTTTCTTACTTCACAATGGCTATGCCCATGTATTAATCCTGACTGACATTTCCTTCTCTTACTCACCACCTTCACATGACCATAACATTCATTCTCTGATTAAAAAAAAAAAGAATTTTTTTCATTATTTTTCATTATATTTTAAAAATTTTGTGCCTTCGTTGAAGGTTGTGCGTCAGGGCTGGTAACTTGGCACATAAAAATCAACTACCAATCATTAGCGGACCGGAGTTGAGCTGTGGCGACCCCTAACCGGGAAAAGCCGAAAGACACAACAACAACATATTTTTAAAATTTTGTTTTTCTAATATGATCAATTTTTACATGTATAAATGTTTCCTTCTTTCTACTGTTGTCTAAGTTTCTCATACGTTACATATATGTACTTACTTTTTTAAGTCACTCTGTTTCCTATTGGTTATCTACTTAAAGTGGTAACTATGATGTACTAGTTTTTAAATATTATTCTTTTATGTCACTTTCTTTCAGTTCTGTATATTTGTATTATTGCTGTAGTGGAGCTTTTCTCCCCGGGCTTCTGCTGAAAATGGACATATATCCAGTTAGACTAGCCCGGCCAACAAATGTAAAATAAAATAAAATAAAAATAAAATATATATTTTTTCAATTATAAAGGAATTCCCAGTACTATTGTAGCGTGTCCAAAGGTCAGTTGTCAATCTCCTCTCCGGTCCAGCTGGTGAATCTGGGAATCTTAAGGCAATGTTACAACTGCCTCATGTACACAGACAACCCTCTCCTCCTCCCAACAAATTCCAACACATGTGAGAGATGCAACCATATAGCCATACTGGAGGCAAAGCTCTCTCAACTCAGTACTGGCGAAACCAGTCAGGAGGAGAAGGAAACCACACTCACTAAAATTCCAGTCTCACATAGACCTACCACGACAGCAAACCAAACACATAAACACACAAAAACATACTCAGAGGCTCTAAATAAAAATCTGCCTAAGCAGCAGAGACCTCCAAAGCAGACACCCAAGCAACTGCTACCCCAAAACAAAACATGTGCAACACATAGCTCACAAAGCCAGTGTGCCGAACAGTCACAACCCTTAAGGCTAAACAACACACCTGATACACTTGTAATAGGTGACTATCGTCAGGCACACTGACATCCCACTCACCAGGCTGAACAAGGAGAAGGTCACAGTGAGCTACCTGTCGGGCACTAGGATCCGCCACATAACACAAGCACTCAGGTCACTCCAAGGCAAGTACAAATATGACTCAGTCATTGTCCATGCTGGTGTGAATGACCTGAGATGTACCTCCCTGGACTACATGAAAAGAGACCTAGAGGAGCTCTCTGAGCATGTAGCCCAGGCCGGTATGACCCTGACCTTGAGTAGCATCTTACCCTCACCAAGAATGATGCCACAATATGAAGACAAGATGATCAATTTCAACAATTGGCTTAAGTATTAGTGTCATTCAAAGGGGATCCAATGCCTGTCTGCCTGGGATGACATGCTCGACAAGCCATGATGTTTCGCTAGGGACGGCTTGCACCTGTCACCCTTGGGCTTTCTGATATTGGCAAAGGCTCTTGCTACCCCCATAGTGCCTTTTTTAGGCAAGGCTCAAAAGACAAACCCACCTCCATAGGTATCACAAGGGATAAGAAACTAAGAGTAATGCTACTCAACGCCAGAAGTCTAAACCTCAAGATGCATGCACTCTAAACTCTCCTTAGCATGGAGAACATCGATATCTGTGCAGTAACAGAAACCTGGTTCAAGGCTCCCGAGAGCACCCCAGCACTACCAGGTTATACCTCATACCATGCTTTTTGCCCCCAAAACTTGCGCCGAACCACAAAAGGAGGGGAGTATCAATATTCGTCAAAGATACCCACACCTCCAGGTTGGTGGCACAGCACGAAGCATCAGAGACTATCCATGTGCAACTAACAGTGGGTAAAACTGCCTTCCAATTTATAGCCTGCTACAGACCACCCTCCCAGACCCAGGAACCCCACTCGGCCTTCCTGAGAACACTGGAAAATATGAAGGTCTCTCCAAACACCATTATATTGGGCAACTTCAACTACCTAAACATAGACTGGGAGCATTACTCTAGCTCCAACACCCTAGCCCAAAGGTTCCTAGAATTTATAAACTCAAATGCTATGGAACAACTTGTTACCACTCCCACAAGAGGGGAAAACATACTGGACCTGATCATCACCAACATGGGGACTCTATGCTCCAGACCAGAAGTGTATCCCTCACTGGTAAGATCAGACCATAAACTAATCTCACTGGATATTCACATCCCGACTCCACCCCCTGCCCTGAAAACCACAGTGAAAAACTTCTCTAAAGCAAATTTCACACTCCTCAAAACTGAGGTGGAATCCTTCAAAGCCCCGGCCTGTGGAAAATACGTCCAGACCGCAGAATCCTTTATAAATGCATTCTATGAACACCTTCAGGAATGCATGGATCATGCCATCCCAAATAAAACCAAGACCCAATCCTCCAAAGGCAGACGTCCTGTCTGGTGGACCCCAGCCATAAACAAACTATACAATAGGAGGAGGAAGCTACTACATGATAGAGCAAAATCCCAAAAAGGGAAGGCATCTCTGATCAGTATTAGCAAAAAACGACGGGCACTCTTAAAATCGTCTAAGGCCAGCTTCGACAGGACACTAAGGATAATCACAAGGCTTTCTTTAGTTATGTTAGGAACCTGGGTGGGAATTCCCAGATATGCTCAGAATTAGTCCAAAATGACAAAAAATACACTGAACCCACAGACATTGCCAACATCCTAGCTGACAGGTTCAGCTCAAACTCCCCCCCCACCAAAAGGGCAAATACCTATCCCAACAGAGTGCTGCCCCCCTGACATCTCAGATGCTCAGGTAAGAGCTGCCCTCTCCAAAGCAAAAAACACAGCATCAATGGGACCAGACAGTGTCCCGGGCTGCGTCCTAAATGAACTCCAAGAAGAGCTAAACCCAAACATAAAACTACTGTTCAGTCTCAGCCTTACTACAGGATATGTACCCAAAGAGTGGCGTACAGCAACAGTGGTCCCTCTCCACAAAGGTGGTGCCTCAACGGATCCTGGAAACTATCGCCCATAAGCCTGACTAGCTTGGTCTGCAAAGCTATGGAAAGGATCATCATGGACCTCATAAATAAAGATATTGGGGACCTACAGACACTGGATCCTACCCAGTTCGGCTTTGTTAAGGGCAGATCCTGCCTCTTAAACCTGGTTGATTTCTTTGAAACAGTCACCAAGGTCATTGACGAGGGAAGGTGGTCCACACAGCCTACCTGGACCTCACAAAAGCCTTTGATACAATACCCCACTCGGGCATTATAGATAAGCTCACCAGCTTAAATATAAACCCCTATGTCACTAGATGGGTTGCAAACTGGCTCAAGGACAGAACCCACATGGTTAGAATTGCTGGAGCCATGTCAGACTCCAAACCAGTTACAAGTGGCGTCCCACAAGGCTCAGTCCTGGGACCTCTCTTGTTCGGTATATATTTCTCTGAGGTACAGGCCAACACAGAAGGACTGTGGCTGACCAAGTTCGCACATGACTGCAAACTGGGCGCCATAATCGACTCTGCAGCCGACACAAGCATCCTCCAAAAGGGCCTCATAGAAACAGACAACTGCTGCCAGAGCCATGGCCTCAAGCTAAACACCAAAAAGTGTATAGTCATCCCCTTTGGCAAAAACAAAGTGCCCACAAATTACCACATAGGTGGTAATCCATTAAGTACAGAAGAAGTAATTAGGGACCTGGGGACCCAAGTTGATAGCAATCTCTCATTTGACAACCACGTGGCCAAAGTGGTTAGAAAAATATTTTATATAGCCCACCTAATCATGAAGGGATTCACATCTAGATCAGGGGAGGTCATCGTGCCTCTTTACTCATCCCTCATCAGGCCCATAACTGAGTACAATGCCCCTTTTGGGATGTACATTACCAGACACCTGCAGCAACTGGAAAGACCCCAAAAGTACCTCACCAAGAGGATCAAAGGGCTCAAACAGATGCCATATGCTGCCCGGTTAAAGAAACTCCAGCTCTACTCAGTGGCATACCGCCTGCTCAGAGGCGATCTGTGCCTGATGTATAAAGCCATGTCCAACCCGGAATTAATGGACATGCTGCACCTCAGAAAATCCAAATCCCATCGAGCTACGTGCTCGAGAGACTTGAACCTCAGCACTGAAATAAATAGGACATGCTGGAGGGACAGATTCATAACCCAGAGGCTCCCTTCACTCTGGAATAAAATCCCAGTCCAGGTTAGGCAGAGTCCCTCATTGACTCTCTTCAAGAGGAATCTTGATGAGTGGATGGGAGATCGTAGGTTTACCCCGGGTATCACTTCTGTGTCACTGTCACTAACTTCGAAAAAGGGCATAGCAAAATTAATTTAAAATGGGTGGCAAAAGCCAAACACACTTTGGCTAGGCTTATAAATGCCCTAGGGCAGATATCCTAGTATGAACCTATGAATCTATATATATATATATATATATATATATATATATATATATATGTATATATATATATATATATATATATATATATGTTTTATTGCTTCCCATTAAGGGGGCACCTGACATCTCGGGCAAGAAAAACTGATGTAATGGTGTCGGCTGCATGTTTTATACCTCTGACGACCCAACAACATGGAAGAGGAGGCAGCAAGTGACGCAGGACCCAAGACTTTGTTAATCAGGCAGACTGAGGGCTACTGCAAGCAGATAACCCAAATGTGATGACCGCAACAGTGAATACACTCGAACATATACATTTATGGTAAGTGTACACAACTGTACTTTCTACAATCTTTAGTCCTACAGCCATTTGACCCAGCAGCTACTTGCAATCTCAAATTTCTGTCTTGGAAAACTCTCTTCCTGGTGACCATCACTTCTTTCAGGAGGGTTTCTGAATTGCAGGCTTTGTGTGAAATACCCATATTTGATTTTTCACAAGGATGGGGTGTCATTAAGAACCAATCGGTCCTTTCTTTTTAAAGTGGTCTCAGAATCCAATATTAACCAGACCATAGATTTGCCAGTCTTCTTTCCAAATATTTCAAATAAAGGTGGATACTGCCTGCATCTGCTGGACTTCCACAGACAGTTGCATTTTTTACTTGGACAGAACTAAACTATCTAGAAAATCAGATCAATTGTCTGTATCCTTTTCTGGCCCCACTTTGGGTAAACCGGTCTACAAAGTTACCTTATCGAGATGGCTTAGGGATTGTGTTACCTTTGTCTACAATTATAACAAATGCAACCTATCTGCGCCAGTTGGAGTGCATTCTACTAGATCTGTATCTGTTTCAGCTGTTTTTCATTCCAAGTCCTCCATGGAAGAAATATGTGCAGCTGCAATGTGGATGACTCTCCATACCTTTATCACTCATTACAAATTAGATATGGTCTCCAGAGGAAGAGCATCCTTTGGCTCTATGATGCTCAGGAATATCTGTCCTTAGGGCGACCCAGGATCTAAAGTAGCTAGGGACTCTGTCCCATTCATCATGAATGAATGACGATTGACAACATCAGATAAAGAAGTTATGTTCTTACCATAATGTTCCATCTGTGTTGCCGATCTTCATTCATTCTTGACATCCCACCCTCCTGCCCCCACCAAAGGACTTCTGGAGGATTGGACCTTTGTTCTCCAAGTTTTCTAGGTTTCATCTTAGACAGGGCTTTTGTTTTTCCTATACTTTGGCTGCAAGCTCGATCTGAAGTAATGGAGGGAGGGGCATTGTGGGTAGAGCCTTAGCTCGAGAGATTTTGGCTGGCGGGAGCTGTATAATGGCCGAGCTGGTTCCAAAGGGTTGGAACAAAGTCCCATTCATCAAGAATGAATGAAGATTGATAACACAGATGGAACGTTATGGTAAGGAAATAACTTCTTTTCTTCGAGACTTGGATGTGTGACGGTCAGTAAATTTGCCCGAGCAAAGCTGTGAAGGGGATTTCCAGGATAGCTGCCCACTGATTATCAGCATAATTTCATCTCTCCCAGTGTGAAAAAAGAAACTGGGGAAGAACAGCCAGTGATATTGTCAGTTTGAGTAAAATTCAGTTACTGACTAGTAAGTACACTGCCTGGATGCCAGCAAAGAAGAAATTTAGAGAACATGAAAGAAAGTCAGCCAGAAAAGGTGAAGCAAAAACATTGTTTTGGGAAGAATCCTGTAGCTGTTCAACTAAACGCAGTTCAAGCTTCAGCATTGGTACAAGAGATGGCTTCCATTAATTTGGAGGAAAAAAACAAAGGAAATGTATTCAGAGGTAATTAAAATGAACAAAACATTGTAGGACTATATACACTCAAGTTACAGGAAAAAAATTGAAGAAGCTTTAGCTAGCTACTCAGATTAACTGATAAAACTGCAAAAATCAGAGGTTACAGTCAGGAAAAGGCTGGCCGAGTATGAGACTTCTTAAGTCTCAGTTCACACCCTGACTCTCATTATTACGTTCTCTCTCAGATATCTAGACTATAATCAACCCCTAACTTTTCAGCTCTCCTACCTTATACTGCAAATTTATTTAACATTTGTTTATCGGGAAAGTCCGACTTGGAACAAAGCCAATTTTTAGCGGAGGCCTTGGGAAAAATGCTCCAGATGCATGTCTTGTCTATTGTGTTATGCATGTTTTATCTATAAATAAATCCTATTTATATTTATAACCTGTACACTCCTTTTCATCACTTGTTTGTAAACTGATGTATATATAAATGCAACTTGTTTATTATTGTATGACACTACTACAGAAATCAAGTTGTATTCAACTCTCTCTTGATTGTATTTCTTACTGGATGACTCTAAAACCACATTTCTACCGTTGAGAAACTGATTGTTTTTCTCTGAATTCTTTGTAATTTTTGTAACTCTAATGGAGCTTTTCTCCCCGGGCCTCTGCTGAAATGGGCCTGAGTGCCCAGTCGGACCATCCCAGTAAACAAAAGGCAACAAATAAATAAATAAAGAAAGAACTGTTTCAAAAAATGGGAGAGTTAGAAGACAGAGCATGCAGAGAAAAAAAAAATAAGATTTTTGCTGTACCAGAGAAACTAGAAGCAGGAGCAGACTATTAATTTTATGAAAGCACAAATGAGCAACTAGACTTTCATTCCACAGCAGGATTTGTTAATTGAATAGGCAATTCGAGTGTGTGTTCCAAACCTGGCCATGAGAAAGACAGGAAGAACCAGAGTATGGTGTTGGGAAACGAGGAAGAACAGGAAGAACCACAGTCTGATTTTGGGAAATGGAGATGAACAACAACACTGAAATTAAATGGGATACTATAAAGCATCAGTCACATTTGTGAAATATGATTTTGTAAGAAAAAATGGCTGAGAGAATGGACCTATGTTGACTTTTTGTGGATGGACTGTAAAGTATATACCCCACTTTATGCCATTAATGCTTAGAAGGTTGCTAAAAGGGGAAATAGTAGTTTTGAGTGAAACAATTTTGTTCTTGTTAGTATTTGTATAAAACATTTCATCTTGTAAACTGCATGTTGTATATATATCAAAACACGTTTGTGTAATGTGTAATCAGGGGTATTTTAAATGTGGGAGGGGTCTTCTCAGTGACTGTTGTATGTGTTAAAGATATTAAAGTGAGCAAGTACTTTTTAACTGTAAGAGATATAGGCTTTACAGTGTAACAAGATTAGAAAAGCTTGACAAAATCAAGTTTAATGTGAATGTGCTGTTATCTTGAGCTACTAGGGTGGAGTGTAAAAGTGCACTGATTATATCATATGTAGAATTAAGCTATAATGTTAAGTTGTCATTCTCGCCTTCATTCTTGCTGGATGGGTTCGGAGCCGATCCTCGGTTTTGACTCGGCCTATACTATAGCTCGAGAGCTATTTTTACCGGCTCGAGGCAGCCCTATAACCCACAATACCATGCGCTAACTCCCCAGATCTCGTTTGCCGCTTCACTGCGAGGTTGTCTTTTTTTACCGGCTCAGGTCAGTAAGAGATTTATTCTATTTAACTAAAATTTCAGGTAGTTTCTCCAGTTAGTTACCCTTGTTTAGGTCACTACTAATTGTACAACCCTTTTTGTAGCCCTGTTTCCCTTCTCTAGTTAATTTTTATCTTTGGGCCTACGGGCTTTACCTTAGTTTTCCCCACCCCTTATAGTGTCTGTGTGTGTGGGTTTTAGTCAGTTCCCTTAACTTTCCTAATTTTAAGTTGAGTGTGTGTGTGGACTGACTGTGTTTACTGTGGATAGGACTATGTCCAAAGACACTAAGGTCTCTGGATTCAAGAAGTGTGACTCGTGCTGTCAGAAAATGTCTCTGACAGACGGTCACACTTCTTGTGTCTATTGCTTGGGGCCTTTACATCTGCAGGACTCTTGTTCCGTCTGACACGGGTTTAGTTCAAGAGTCCTGCAGGAGAGGCGTAATAAGCTCATCCTAAGGGGCTTGTTAAAGCCTGATGACTCCCCGTCCAAGTCTGGCTCAGGGAAGTCTTCAAAAACCGCCAAACCCTCGGCTCCAGCTTCTGAGTCGAGGGCTGGCGTTATCGAGATGGCTCCGACATCGGTCCCATCCGGATCCGAGGTGGGTAAACTAGTATCCGCTCCGAAACCAGCATCAGAGCCAACCCCAGCACGCAAGCGCTCTAGATCCCCCTTGATAGACTCCGTCTGATCGGCTCCAAGATCCCCTCTCCTATTGGAGTGGAGTCATAGGACTCACTCATCTAGGTCATCCAGGCTCTCTGATCACGACATCGAGAGGGTGGTCAGTAGGCTCATAAAATCTCAGGCACTAGCCCAAATGCTCCAGAGCCCATCTCACCAGACTGTGGCTCCTTCAGTACCGCCATCGATTCCTCCTCCGACTCACCTCTCGAGTTCGGAGCCGGAGTTTGTCAGAACCATAACCTTACCCACGTCGGAGCCGATACTCCCACCTTCAGCTCCAGTGTCGTTGGCTCCGACCTCTTCATTGGTTCCGTCCGTGGAGAGGTACGGGCGCCGGGACTCCATTGTCGGCTCCGAGGGGGCGAGTGGCATCGGACCCTTGTCCGACCCCGCTCTCCCTCTCGGAGCCTTCTCTGTCGGTGCTGGGGGCGGTTCCGGTCTCTTCGGAGCCGGGACTAACTTTGGTATCTGATAGGGGAGCCTTCAAGGTAATGTGGAGCGTGCTGGACCCAGTGTCCACTCCAAGGTTAAGTTCTGCAGCTCCTCCCTCTACAGTGCCTGTTACGGTCTCTGGCCACCCTCCTATATCTGACAGCAGAGATCCAAAGCGTAGGGTACCCACCTTGGGTGTCTCCTCCTCTTCCGAGGGCTCCCCTGAAGTTTCAGGGGAACCCCCTAGGAAAAGAAAGTGCAAGAGGAAGCACATAGACTCCCCCGAGTCTGTCACGTCAGACACCGACTTGGATGAGTTGGATGGTTCCCCCAGATCCCCCTCTGAGGATGTCTCTTTCTCAGACATCCTAGAGATCCTAAAACAGAGGGGAAATTGGTCCACTCTCAAACCTTCCAAGGACAAGTCGGTTTACCTTGACGCTTTTGGATCTCGCCCTTCCACCTCCTGGGTGTCTCCCCCTTTCGACCCACTAATGGAGGTAGTGGCTAGAAAGGCGTGGGCAGCTCCTGACTCAATGGAACCTACCCATACGAGGCCTTCTAAATTTATTTCTGCACCAGAGGACAAGTCCTTTCTCACAAAAGGCGTTTCAGTTGATGCTATGATGGTAGCAGCAGCCACTAAGAAGGAATTGGCTGATCCTTCTGTACCTGTTCATCCTCCTAACAAAGAGTCCAGGACCATGGACAGGTACGGCAATCGGACATTTGCTTCAGCGACCTTTACTATGCGATCGCTGAACTATTTATGTCATTTCACCCACCTTCAGAGAGACCTGCTCAAAGAGCTGGGTGAAACGGTACAGGATCCTTCTGCTGTGGGGTATCAGGACAAGATAAACTCCCAGCTGGCCACCCTGAACTCCATTGTTAACTCCTCCATGCGGCTTATCTCTTACGCAGCTGATGGAGCGAGTAGGGCCGCTGGCACAGGTGTTGCGTTGAGACGTCATGCTTGGATGCGACTCTGTAACTTTGCCAATCCCTTCAAGGCGTCCTTCACCAACACCCCCTTTGATGGTTCAGAATTGTTTGGACCTCAGGTGAAGAATACCCTCACCAGATGCGAGCAAGATGGTAAGACTCTCTCTGCCGTGGGAGTCCATTTTTCCACACCTTCTAGACCTTATCCTAAGGGACAGAGAGGTGGAAAGATGTGGTTCTGCAAACCACAGGGAGTCGCGCCTGCCGCACGTGGTGAATTTCCCCCTAGAGGCAGAGGGGGGGAATAATAACAGACGCCACCCTAGAGGCAGAGGGGGTCCACAGAACCAGGGTTCCAGGGAATCTTTCCCTGACCAGCCCTTTCAGCATCCCTGAGAAGCTGCCCAACTGTCCGCCTTCAGAGGCAGTCGGGGGAAGATTATCTCTGTACCCGGAAGCCTGGCAATCCCTCTCCCAAGACACATGGGTACAGAAGATCATATCCGAGGGTTACAAAATTCCCTTCACTTCCCCTCTGGTACAACCGCCAAGACCCCTACCAGACATACCACCCGCACAAAGGTGTCAGGCTCAGCTAGAAATAAAAAAGCTGTAAACATAAAGAGTCATCCAGGCAGTCTCAGCAGATCAGCTAGGATCCGGAATCTACTCCAGATTCTTTTTGGTATCAAAAAAGACTGGAGACCCATTTTGGACCTCAGCAGATTGAACAACTCTGTACAAAAGACAAAATTTCAGATGGTAACACTGCAGTCCATTCTACCCTTTTTGGGCAGAGACAACTGGATGTGCTCCTTAGACCTCCAGGACGCGTACTATCATATAAAGATACACAGGCGCTCCAGGAGGTTTCTCCGCTTCCGGCTGGGAGCCAGTCATTATCTATTCAGAACCCTGCCCTTTGGTCTCACCACAGCCCCCCGGGTGTTCACCAAATGCTTGGCAGTGGTCATGGCTCACCTGAGACGAAAAGGATTCCAGGTGTTTCCATATCTAGACGACTGGCTCATTTCCGCTACCACCAAGCAGCACCTTATAATGGCCAGGGATTACACTATTCAACTTTGCAACAGTCTAGGTATTTCTATAAATTTTGCAAAGTCCTCGTTGTCACCTTGTCAATGTATAAACTTTATAGGCGCTGTATTAAACACCACAGAAATGTCTGCAACATTACCACCTCAGAGAGTGTCAGACATAAGGCGGAATGTTCAGTCCGTGTTTCAGCCCAACAGAGTTCAAGTCAAGCTAGTATTGAAAGCGTTAGGCCTCATGGCAGCGGCGATTCTTCTACTCCCATTAGCCCACTTCCACATGAGGCTCCTTCAGTGGATGCTGTTTTCTCAGTGGTCCTTTCAACAGCTACCAATGATTCACAATATTTTGATAACCCCTTCTTGCAAGAATCATCTCTCCTGGTGGATGGTTTCCCCTCAGCTTTTTCAGGGCAGACCCTTTGTTCTCCCCCCCAGTTGCCACGGTGACAACAGATGCCTCCCTGATCGGGTGGGGGGGGCATTATCAGGGCAGGATGGTCCAGGGCACATGGCAATAATCAGAACGCCACCTGCACATAAATGTCCTGGAGATGAGGGCGGTGCTTTTGACGTTGCAAGCCCTTCAGAGCTCTCTTCCCACAGGGACTATAGCAATTCAAACGGACAATATGTCTGTAGTGTGGTACATAAACAAGCAGGGCGGAACAAAGTCCTACCCCCTATGTCGAGAAGCACTCAGACTTTGGCAATGGGCGATTTCCTCTCAACGGTTTCTGATAGCAACGCACATCCCCGGGAAGTCCAACGTCATAGCGGACAGATTGAGCAGAACTATCCTCATGCCTCACGAGTGGTCTCTAAATCAAGCGGTAGCAGACAGAATATTTCAGAAGTGGGGCCAGCCTTGCTGCGATCTTTTTGCAACTCCTCAAAATAGCAAGTGCCTCAACTTCTTCACACTCTTTCCTCTACCAGGCCATCCCCCCAGAGACGCTCTTGTTCACGTTTGGCCCCGGGGTCTTCTATATGCCTTTCATCCCTTGCCATTGATCCCGCAATTAATTCAGAAAGCAACCGCATTGAGATCCAAAATTATCCTCATTTTGGCCTCGACAAGTATGGTTTCCGTTTCTGCACAGTTACCTACTGGAACAGCCTTGGCATCTGGAACCCCTTCCGGATCTGTTGACCCATTTTACGGGCAAGTCTCTTCATTCCCTCAACCTCACAGCTTGGTTGTTCCACTTTCAGCCTTAGCCAGGCTTCCCCTTATTTCTCCTCCTGTTCGTGATATCATTCTAGCTACCCATAAGTCCAATACTAGGAAGACGTATGCGAGTAAATGGAAGCGTTTTTCGCATTGGGCACAAACTAAGTCCCTAGATCCTTTTCATGCACCCATTCATAAGGTTCTAGATTTTCTGGCAGAGCTTTTTCATTCAGGGTCATCGTCGGCCACTATCAGGGTACAATTAGTGGCCATTGCTAATTTTCATGTTGGGCTCTCAGAAGCAAATATTATGTCCCACAAACTTTGTAAAGCCTTCCTCAAGAGCATCTTTTTGCTTAGACCTCCAGTTAAAGATCCACCTCCACAATGGGATTTGAATTTAGTTCTAACCTCATTGATTCTGCCTCCCTTTGAACCTGCAGCTTCTTGCTCCCTCAAGCTTCTTTCTTGGAAAACTCTGTTTTTAGTAGCCATAACATCTGCCAGAAGGGTATCGGAACTTCAAGCTTTGTCGGTCTGTCCCCCTTATTTGGTCTTTCACAAAGACAGGGTAACTCTCAGAACAAACCCTTCTTGTCTACCGAAAGTGTCCTCTGAAACAAATCTAAACCACTCCATTGACTTGCCTGTCTTCTTCCCAGACTATGCTAACAGGGCTGAACAGAAATTACATTCATTAGATGTTCATCGCCAATTACGGTATTATCTAGACAGGACAAAACAACTCAAAGTCAGACCAGCTCTTTCTCTCTTATGCTGCAGGAAAGAAAGGGCTTCCGGTATCGAAGGTTACTCTTTCCAGATGGTTGACATCTATTATTACCTTTGTCTATGAGTTGAGACACAGGCAACTTCCGTCTAGGCCTAAGGCTCATTCAACCAGGGCACTATCAACATCAACGGCATTTCAAGCAAGGTTACCACTAGATGCCATATGTGCAGCAGCTACATGGGCTTCCAAACATACCTTTATTGCCCATTACAAACTTGATATAGCCTCCAGAAATAGAGCTGACTTTGGTTCCACCATACTCAGGAGTCTGTTCCAGTGAGCCACCCAGGACTAAGATGCTAGGGACGCTGTCCCATCCAGCAAGAATGAAGGCGAGAATGACAACTTAACATTAAGAAGTTATGTTCTTACCATAACGTTCCATGTTAGTTGTCTTCTTCTCGCCTTCTTTCTTGTGCCCCTCCCTCCTGCCCCCTAGCCTGGATAGACTTCAGGTCTCTGAGTCCTTCCATTTCTGGAGATATAACATGTTACGGTTTCCCAGTATCCTTAATGTTACTAGCAGGGAGCCCGTACTTGCAAATGAGGATTATGGTATTATGATATTATATTTATACTATGTCTTAGCTTCCAAACGAGATCTGGGGAGTTAGCGCATGGTATTGTGAGTTATAGGGCTGCCTCGAGCCGGTAAAAATAGCTCTCGAGCTATAGTATAGGCCGAGTCGGAGCCGAGGATCGGCTCCAAACCCATCCAGCAAGAAAGAAGGCGAGAAGAAGACAACTAACATGGAACGTTATGGTAAGAACATAACTTCTTATTCTTTTGTTTTTACTCAGGTGAATGCTCTTGGCTTATGCTAAAAACAAGTGTTTTTGTAAAAAAGTAGATTTGACATACAAGACAAAATGATGAAAGACATGAAAAATGCTTAGTTTCTTTCATTTGCAAACATTTTAGCTTGTTTTTTTCCATTAGCAACTGTTCAGTGGGAGTCGAAAAGTCTGCAGCTGTAAGCAGTTGTGCATTCTGCTCTGACTGAAATTCAAAAAAATCATTGATGACTACTTTTACATGGAGACTTTCAGTTTGCAGGTGGAAGCAATTAATTTTGAGAGTTCTGAGCATTCTTTGCTGAGGGAAGTTCAACATTTAAAGGAACAATGGCAAGCAGTTAATGAAAAATAAAGTTTGAAATTATGTGAAGTTAATAAGACATAGCCTTAATACTTTAATACATTTAATAGAACAATGTACAAGTTAGTTTTACTAAAAGATAGGCAGTGCAGTTTTTCTTAGGGATAAAAGTTAATGTTTTGTTAAAGCATACAGCCTTTTTTCTCATCTAGTAGAGGACTAGACATACAGTAGAGCATCTATTATCCAAACACCAGTTATACAAAATGTCAATTATTCAAATGCAGCCTTCCTCACAGTTGCATTTGTACATGCGTCCATGCATCTTTCATACTGCCTGGAATTTAACGATGTCCTTCTATTCATATGTTGCAATATTTATAACATGAGGGAGTCTGCCGCCGGCTGACTTGTATATCTGGCCAGTATACAAAAGTCTAGTGCTACTGTAAGGTATGCTACGTCACAGAGTACAAATCCTACTTCGGCAATAAAATGGTGTTGGGTATAAACTGGATGTCAGCATGTACCAGACCTCAGAACTTTTCTGCTGCCAGTCAGATTGTCTTCTCCGGTTGTCGCTTATTAGACAAGTTGCGAATCTTGTTCAGATAAGTGCCCCGTTGGGGATTTTTCATTATTACTTTTTTGCAATTTGCAACTTTGCTTTTTTGAAGTTATATGTCAACTAGGAAGGGCAAGTGTCAGTGTGGAAGGCATATTCCACATAAGGACTCTCACTACCTTTGTCTGTTTTGCCTATGGCCATACCACCCTGAATGCGCCTGATCTCAGAAGCTAAGCAGAGTCGGGCCTGGTTACTACTTGGATGGGAGGCTGATGTTGGCCCGGAGATTATTCCTGAGTTGGTAGGCATTCCTTCAACAGGTACTAGTGTGGAGAACATGAAGGACCCTACCAGCATATCCTCTGCGGATATGCGGGCGTCCATTTCGGATGTAGGGGGGGACTCTGCTCATTGTGACGGAAGACCCACGTGGCATTCCACAGATCATTGTGAGAAGATGTCCATAGCAATATTGTGAATTGTAGGCCAATGTCAGGCCCATCCACCTTCCATAGTATGGATGTTCCTAAAAAGAAAAAACTTAAAACTAAACATGTTATCCCTGCCCCTCAGGACCAACCAGCGGATTGGTAGGCTTTTTCACAAGGACTGTTCATTGCCTTTATGGCTGTGAGACAATCCTCAACTCTCTCAGTCCTGCCTCCTCCTTTTCCTCCCTCTACAACACAAAAGAGGACTTCTGAGGAGCTTTCTCCAGATGAAGAGGATTCTTCTGGGGGTGAGTCTTTGGCTTATTCAGCCCAAATTTCATCTCCTTTGGGATATGCTTCCCCAGAAGAAGAAGAATCAAATGGCACTGATGCCCCTGGAGAGGATATTTCCTTTGGGGAACCATTATTAAAATGAGGAAGATTTTCAAATGGTACTATTCTCAGGTGTCAGACAATATAAAAAAGTATTATGATGTACTGCAGATGGACTGCCCTTTCCTGTCTGCCATACCTCTTGTTCTGCCAGCCTTCCCTTCCTGGATGTTTTTACTGCAGCTTCAAAGTGCCCTAACTCACAATCTCCAGCCTTTAAAAGGCCAGACAGGTTTTATAAATTGTCAGAGGATTCCAAGTTTCTCTTCAAATGTCCCTGTACAGACCCTGCAGCCATTTCAGTATCTGCTGACAAGGCCTCCAAGATGTTACCTTCCACTTCCCTGCTCCCCTCAGATAAGCAGAGTAAAAGTATGGAGAGACTAGATGAGAAAGTTTATACATCAGCTACTCTGGCTTTCAGAGCCATTAATTACCAGACCCATGTGGCCAAATGGTCCTTGGCCCTCCTCTCGGACACTGGTAAACTACTTTCTGAGCTCCCTCACTCTCCCACTAAGGCTAAGCTTTCCTCCATCCTTAACTCCTCTGCTCAGGTTACACGGCATTCCATAAAATGTAGCTATGATGTCATGGAGGCATCAACTAGAACGGCTGCATCAGGGTTAGTTCTCATGAGATATTCCTGGCTCGGACAACAACCTTTGCCTGATGACATTAAGACAAAAGTCATGGATGCCCCCCTGGACAACAAGGCATTATTTGGTACCTCTACTGCAGAACTCTTTAAGCCATTACAGGGAAGGGCAAAGATCTGCAAGACCTGAAACATATTTTTGTTTCCCGGGTGCCTAGGTTTCAGAGGAACTACCCTACCAAGATCACTTTTGTTAGGAAGTCCTCCAGACCCCAGTTTGTAAAAAGGCAAAAGAGATGCTAGGAAACAATTTTCCTCTAAATCTAACTCCTGCTCAGAAACAGCCCTTTCAGGCTAAGACAATTAGTCTGTGACTGCCTGCCTCCTAGACCCCAAACTCCTCTTTCCCTTTGCCTTTCTCTCTCTCTCTCTGTGCTTGGAAACAGATAACTTAGGACTCTTGGGTCCTATCCATCATCCTGCAAGGATTCTTTATGGTGTGGACAACTTCTCCTTTCTTCAGGAGTATTTCACAACCACCAAGGAAACAACTGGAACCTGTTTCCCCAGATCATTTCCACTCTTCTTTCTCAAGGCACCATTCAGGAGGTGCCGCCTTCCCAAGTAGGAAAAAGGTTCTATTCCAAGATGTTCCTGGTCCCCAAGAAGGATGGTCCTTGGAGACCCATTCTAGACCTATCCCATCTAAATACTTTTCCCACCTTTCGAATGTTAACCTTACCCACTCTTCTTCTCTTACTTCCATGTGCCTTTATGGTGTCCCTGGACATCAAAGCTGCCTATCTTCATATTCCCATTCATTATCAGTTTAGGATGTATCTTTGCTTTGCAATTGCTTCCCCACATTATCAATTCTGTGCCTTGCCATTTGGATTGTCTACAGCCCCAAGTGTCTTCTCAGAATGCTTAGCTGCTGTCATAGCCTTATGCAGGCTACAGGGCATACATATTTTTCCATACCTGGATGACCTTCTTCTTCAGGCTCAAACTCCAGACACCCTTTGGGAGAATCTCTCCTTCACTGTATCACTGCATGTGGGTCTAGAATTCACCATCAATTACCAGAAATCCACCCTGGTTCCTTCCCAAGACACATTTTGCTTGGATGCAGGATCCAGTCAGGATGCTGGCTTCCTTACCTCCAGAAAAGGTCCTGTCCCCCATGTCCTACTTCCAGGCCCTCATGCACCTGCAGTCCCTGACTACCAGTGAGTTTCTTCCCCTCTTGGGGTTTATGGCATCTACTATTCCCATGCTTCCACTAGCCAAGTTACACATGAGGAAATTTCAGTGGTTCCAGAGAACAGTATGGGTACAATACTCCCATTCTCTGGAGTTTGTTATTCCCCTTCTATCCTGCCTGAAAAATGAGTTACACTGGTAGATCCAGCATGTTTAAAGGAATCCAGGCTTACCCTTGCAACCACATCTTCCCACTCAGGAGTTGTACACAGATGCTTCAGACTTGGGATGGGGAGTAACCTTAGCCTTATGGTGGGTCAGAGATGTGTGGTCTCCTGCTCAGAAGAGGGAGCTCATCAATATAAAGGAGATGAGAGCCCAGATTTTCGCTCTACAAATCTTCAAACCTCTTTTTTTCCCAGATGCCTTAAGATGGTTTACAGACAATAGCACAGTCCTCTGGTATGTCAGCAAACAGGGAGGGACAAAGTCTTATCTCCTACACAGACTGGCTCTACAGGCCTGGGAGTTAGCTTCCCAGAGTCAACTCACCCTCCAGGCGGTTTACATACCCTCGACCCAAAATGTGGCTGACACACTGAGCAGGTCCATGACTCAGTCCCACAAATGGATATTACACAGGGATGTATTTCTGGACATGATCCATCAATGGGGTACACCTCAGGTAGATCTCTTCACCTCCCCATGAACAGACAACTTCCCAGGTTTCGTGCCAGGGTGCCAGGTCAATTGGCATAGAAAGTGGATGTCCTGTATTTTCTCTTGGAAGGGGATGTTTCTATATGCATTCCCCCCTACCCACTTCTCCAAAAGGTCCAGTTAAAGATCTAACAGGAGCAACCAAAAATCTTGCTGCTGACCCCGTTTTGACAAAGACAGGTTCCTCCTTCTGCATTTAGCCAAGGGCAGTCACCAGAAGTTACCTATTCACACAGGGCAAGGGAACTGTAATACACCCACAGATGTCAACTCTACAACTGACCTTGTAGGTGATAGGGTTTTGATTCCCTTTAGACACATTTTCTCTGAGGACATGCTACAAGTTCTACAGGAGGTCACTACTAGGAAATCCTATGTTTCCAATGGAAAAGGTTTCCTTTCTGGTATCTTAAAAAGGATTTACAACCACCGCTGGTGGATGTTCCAGTGGTTCTGTCCTACCTGTGTGAATTATTGAGAATGGACTGCCATACTGAAGTAATAGCTCATCTTTCTGCTTTCTCTGGATGTCTGCCTATGTCTCCCCCTTTGTCTTCCAGGCTGGAAGTTTAACTTTTCTTAAAAGGCATCCTTCATATTAGACCACCAATGAAACGAGTACCTCCTCCTTGGGATCTTAACTTTGTCTTAGAAAAACTTAATCCTGGCCCCTTTTGAGACAGCAAGTTCTTCTTCTCTGCAACATTACACCTGGAAAACAGTCCTCGTGGCCATAATCTCTGCTAGAAGGGTTTCTGAATTACAGGCTGTGATGTCTTCTTCCCCTTCACGGTTTTCCACAGGGATAGGCTGTCTTTACGCACTAACCCTTCCTTTATGCCCAAGGTGGTAAATGAGTTAGCACTCAATCAGTCCATCAGTCTTTCTACCTTTTTCCCTTCTCCTCAGTTTTCTAATGAGTTCCCTTTTCCACAATCTTCTAGTGAGAGGATCCTACACACTTTAGGTGTGCACAGGCAACTCCGATATTACATGGATAAAACCAAACCAATTAGGAAATCTGACTGCCTTTTTGTCTGCTGTCCCCAACAGCCCTGGGCAAGCCTGTTTCCAAGCAGACTATTTCCACTTGGATTTCCAAAACCATTTCCTTTTATGTGTCACATGAGAAGAATCTCCCCTCATCTGTTAGAGCACATTCCACCAGAGCTGTGTCTTCCTCTGGTGCCTTTTCTATGGGCTTAGACACCTGTTCTATCCTGGAAGCAGCTATGTGGTCTTCTGTACGTACCTTCACAAACCACTGCAAGTTAGATGGCATTTCTAGGTCCAGACCTGGTTTTGCTAGGGCTGTTTTGCAGGGGTTTGTAGGGAGTGCTGCTGCTCCTCCACCCAATTCTTCTTTTGCATGAGCTTTGGTATTCTCCCTCAGATTATGAATACTGCAACTTATGAATAGAAGGATATAGAATAGTTGTGTAAAATCTTACCATAACCATAGATGTCCTTCTCTTCTATGTATTACAGTATTATTTTCTCCCCCCTGCCTTCCCCCTGATGCTTGCCTGGCTACTGGTGGTGTGTTCCCTCACCTAGGATCAGGCTGGTGCTTTTTTGGGCATTCAGTACTGAGGTGTGGTACATGCTGATGTCCACTTTATGCGCAATGTCATTTTATTGTCTACATAGGATATGTACTCTGTGCAACGTCGCACATAACCTTACAGTACCACTAGACTTTCGTATACTAGCCAGATGCATGAGTCAGCTGGTGGCAAACTCCCTCATGCTATGAATACTGCAACATATGGAAGAGAAGGACAGCTATGGTTATGGTAAGATTTTACACAACTATTCTTTCATTGCTGCTTCTCCTACTGCGAAGAATTTAATGTTCCATTTGGTGCTTCTCCTGCCATGCAACTTTTATGTTCCATTTGTTGCTGCTTCCACTTATCTACAATGAGTAAATGTGTGTTTATTTGCACTCGTGCATTTTTTTTTGTTGGGTGGCGGGAAGGGAAGGGTTTCTCTGGTTCATCTTGTTGCTGGTTCTTTCTTTTAAGAACTCTACATTATACAGTCCTTTGAAATTGTGAATTATTTATATCTTTGCCTAGTGTTTGGAATTGAGCTTGTTAGTGTAAGATTCTCATGGAGATAAAAGTCAAGAGTAACTTAAGCAAAATGGACCTAATAGTAGTTACAGTGGGTAACTTTCACTGTTTCTGTCATGGCAGTAGTAAAGCATACTTAGTTATGTCACTACTCCGTAGATTAAAAAAAAAGGAATACAGAGTAGAGTAACATGAAAATATTGCTTAGTGGAACATCATATGGCAAGAGATGCAGTGGCGATCTTTATGTGAAAATTGTATGTCATATATTCAGGAGTTTGTACATTTACTTATGGGCCCAGAAGAGCAAAGGTTTGCACATTTTTATCCTTACTTTTATATTTTTGTTAAACTATATTACTGATAATGCATGTTCTAGATTTTGAAAAGCTACTTTTCAGTATTATTGAATATACTGTAATCTCCCTTATCTCAGATTCAAGAATAAAGCAGTTTATATGTTTGATTATCTAAACTATCCTAGGTCCCAATTACTCTCTACTGTAATAAGAGAGTAGACAGCAGTCACTGTAAATGGGAAGTGTAGCATGTGCTTTAGCAATGCTGTGGGTGATGAAATGGGAGACTATATTTGGGGTAGTTGTTCCAATCTGGGGGGGGGGTTAAACTTCATTATTAGAAGATGTACATAGTTTTGTGCATTTGTTCTAAGTCAATAAGGAATGGGGGGTGTTCTCAAAATGTATTTAGTCTTGAAAAATGTAACATAAGTGCAAACAGAGAAGAGAAGAAACAACTGTGCAAAAGATCAGCCTGCCAGACAGTGTGTGCATGTAACACAAATGTTGGAAATACAAATTCGAAAAAAACTGTCATGATTAATAGGTGGGAACAATAGCTTTTTATCATAATGGCCTTGCTATACATATTATTCTGGAACATAAATGGCATTACAAGTATAGACAAAAATAAGAGTATTGAATTATATTAAGAAATGCAGAATGCAAGTAGCAGTATCAGGTGAAACATTTGGAAAAGAGTGAGGATGTGAATTTTATAAAAAGAGGAGTACAGAATAGATATTCAGCAGAATATCAGGAACAAAGGAAAATGGGAGGAATTATGCTAACTGCTAGAGTGGCTCCAATACTGCTAAAAGAGGAAATAAAGACAATAATGGTACATTTGTGGTAGAAATGGGTGCAAAGTAGGAGGATTATGCTGGTACATATTTATATTCCAGTAAAAAATGCTATTAGGCAGCCTAAGAAGTTTTGAGAGAAATAATCAGCCTTCAGCTGGGAATGTTACTTGTAGGTGGGGAATGAATTTGATTTCCAGTAGAGAGGATGTATTGAGGATATATAAAATATAGCACATGGGGGTAGATTCTGAAGAAATGTATGAAACTATTTGGTATGAAATGTGTGAATTCAGTAGTAGGAACTCTTGACAGAATTTGCATGTTATTCCCCAAGGTACAGTAACTGGGCTGCACTCAGGGTTGCCAGACGTCCCTATTTGGGCAGGACTGTCCCGAGATCAGCAGCCTGATCCCGAGTCCCGCCCTGCCGGTTTAAATCCCGGCCAGCCTCCGCTTTGTTCTATTTTTTATGATTGGCCCGTATACCTGGCATACGGCCCAATCAAAATTCGCTAAACACGGAGCTCCTTGTGTTCCACATTAAACAGAAGTAGCTCCGTGTTTAACAATTTTTAATTGGCCCGTATGCTGGTATACAGGCTAATCAAAAATCGGTAAACACGGAGCTACTAATGTTGAATGCGGAACTGCAATGCATTAAACACGAGAAGCTCAGTGCTTAGTGCAGAGCTACTGTTCTTTAATGTGGAACTCTGTTCCGCATTAAAGACTTTGTTTTTTTTTTGGTCTTCACTTGCCGTGAAAGACCTTTTTTTTTTTTTTTTGTCCCTACCTGGCTGGTTGGAAATCTGGCAACCCTGGCTGCACTAGATAAAAATTAAATGTCAGTGGAAAATGTGCATTTAATTAAAAGCTCCAGCACACATCCAATATCTATTTCAGGTCCTTCACCAATTAAAAGTAAGGCAGAAATGCAGGGTAATCAAGTTACACAATTACCTCCGTACTATCATGCACCCACTTCAAAACTTTACTAAAAGCGCACCTAAAAACATGCTGGCTATGCCCTTGCAACTCCCACTCTAATATCACTCACCCCATCCAACCACTACCTTTCTTTCCACTCCACTAACTACCTTGATTATAGCAAGCTCAGATGCTCATAAGCCTAGTACTTATACAGCAGGAACTTCTTATTTTAACATTTGTTAATGTCTGTTATGTACTTCACAGATAAAGATTCTAGTTGTCTACTGATGTACTATGTTCTTCATCTGTAAATATGTTGTAAGTAATTGCTATGTAATTTAATTGCTATGTAATCCAGTGTAACTACTGTCTGTTTATTTTAACTGTGGAGCTTTTCTCCCCGGGCTTCCACTGAAAATGGACCTACGTCCAGTCGGATACTCCCGGTCAACAAATATAAAAAATAAATAAATAAATAAGTAAAAATGAGACAATGGCACTTTTCCACTTAATCATTTAAAAGAAAGGAATTCTTAAGTAATGGGTAGAGAAAATAAGTCAAGGGTTGTTAGGGAAGATAGAAATATATTCAGCACTTATAGCTAGTGAGGATAAAATGAAGTTGGAATTAAAAAAGAAATAGAAGTAAAAAAAAAGATATAGTTAAGAAATAATAGGAATTTATTAGAGGGGCTGACAAAGGTGAAAGTACTGCACAATAAGGAGAATCTCACAGAACAAGAGGTGGCACAAATGCAGATTGCAAAAAATGAATAAGGGAGTATCTGGATAATATGCATGAGTTCAGAAAGAATACTGTTAAGCAACTATTTTTTAGTAACTCCAGAGCACAAAAACTATTAGCACAATGACGTGGTCAACAGAAAGTAGAAAGGTTTGTCACCGCACTTAATGAGCCTATAATAAGAAAAATCGCCAGAGATCCTATAGAGGTATTATGGATATTCCAGAAATGTCATGAAAATTTGTATAAAGCAGAGGACTGTAGAAACCAGGAAAGAGCACAAATGGAATATTTATGGAAGACTTAATTATGCCAAAGTTGGAGATAGATTAGGCTCAACAACTGACAGTTAAGATAGCAGGATATGAGGTAAGCTTTAGGAAAGTCTCCAAGAACAGATGGCATTCCTGTGGAAGTTTGAAAGTTAGGAAAGAAGAAAGTGATAAAGATCTAACAGTACTTTAAAATTAGGAGAAACACCAACATCTTGGAAGAAAGCTGTGGTGGTTGCATTGCCTAAAGATGGTAAAGTTCCATATGACCCAGATTCTTATAGACCCACTTCAATAAACTATGATTATGAAGTGTTTGTCTATATTAGCTAAAAGAATGGCAAAAGTGTTGCTAAAATTGATGGACATGGATCAGTCCGATTTTGTGATGGGGAAGCAAACACTTGACAACATTAATAAAACAGTGATGATCCGGGGGAAGCAAAATGCAGAAAAATGCCACTGTTGTTGGTGGGTATTGATGCAGAGAAAGCATTTGACCGAGTAAGATGAGATTTTATGAGTAGGGTAATGAAAGCATATGCATTCCCAAGTACAGTAATAAGGTTAATTAAGAGGCTGTATGAGGGATCAGAGGCAAGAATTAAAATGGGAGGGTTCCTCTCTGATAAGTTGTATTTCAACAGAGGAACCAGGCAGGAGTGCCTTCTTCATTTGCTTTATATTTAGCACCACTGGCAAAGAAAATAATGGACTCATAAATTTGAGGATATAATTGGTACGGTAATCAAAAAAAGTTGGCTGTATTTTAGATGATACTATATATGATGTTGTCCTTTTCATTTGTTCCTCAATTTTTGGGTATCTCATCCGACCTGGCTACATAGACTAGACTTTTGGGTCTAACTCTAAAACTTGTCCCTCTACCCATAATATCCCAGTCAGCTAGCAGTACCCCAGATCTTGTTTGCTGCCGTCCCACACATATGCGGATCTCTCTTGGAGTGCTAGTTAGGCTATTTTGTTTACCATTTTTGTGAGTAATTATTTTAATTAATCCTTTCATCTTTCTTACCTTAGTTATCACCTTCTTCTCCCTATTGTTATCTTCGCAAGTTTTCTACTGATTACTCCCCTTTTACTACTGTCTTTTTCTACTTTTGGGTGTTTCAGCAGTACCATAGCTGGTACCTGTTTTTCTTTCTAGCCTTTAGAGGATGTTCTTTCTACCACTGTTGTTAGTCCACTTACAAAAAAAAAGACAGAGAAATTTTCTGTTTACTTATTTTTTGTTTTCCTTTCCCCCTTTCTAGACCTGTTCTCAAAATGGCTGAGAAACCAATTGCTTTAAAAAGTGCACTTTCTGTGGGCATAAGATTCCCAATCCCAATTCCCACAGGGAGTGTGTCTGCTGCTTGGGAGTGTCACACCTTATCACTGACTGCTGCCATTGTGCTGCCTTTTGTTCTAGGGCACTTAGCAACAGACGCAGTAAGTTTTTGCTTAAGGGTATGCTGCCACCTTCTTTTTCTTCAGGGGCTCAAACTCCCAGTAAATCTGTAAAATCCTCTTTGGAGTTGAAGTAATCTCACAAGAGATCTTCACCCATTCTTTGACGACTACTACATCACCTTCATTAGAGCCTCCTCAGAAAATTCAGAACAATTCGGATCTGACTTCTGATCAGAAGAAGAAACATTCAGATCCTACACCTTCAGATCCAACTGTTATTCTATCCAAGTTATCTCAAAACCAATCACCCAGGTTCAGCCTTGAACTCATTTCTCCTCAACTGCATTCTCCTTTTCTTCAAGGGAAGTTGAGGTGAGGGTCTAGACCCAGTCAATGATTTCTTCCATTATGTCTTCTAGAAGTCTGTCAAAAGCTGATGTGGATAGGATGATGAGAAAATCCCTAGAGTTCAGATTCAAATGAGGGTTATAATGGCTCCATGAGCTTCCTGTCTACTTCTCACATGATGATCTCTTCTTCACCAATCCATTCCACAGTTTCAGACCCCTTGGGGCTGAGAGCCCTGAGAGTGTCAGCATCAGACCCAAAGACGACAAGGTCTTTGACTCTGACAGTCGACCTGACCAGTTTTCATCTGGTTCCTTTGGATTGGGATGAGTCTTGGAGCTGAAGTGTTGGTGCCAGGTTCAGGGTGTTGGGTTCCAGTTGATGTTATAGGACCTGTCCTTGCTCCATGGAGCTTCAGCATTGGAGAACTGTGGTCCAACTCCTTACTCAAAGCATGGATGCGGACAGGGTTGGGGCTTGGTAACTTCAGAGGTCTTGACTCTGGTGCAACCAGCCAGTGCTTCTCCTGGCCCATCTGCCTTCAAGGTAGATGATAGGGCTTTCTCTCAACTGTGAACTTTGATTACTCTCTCATCGTTGGATACTACATCCCTTCCTCCATTGGGTCTAAGCTCTGATCCTATCAGGCCTACTCCACAGGGACAGATGGTATCATCTAGCAACCGGACAGTCCCCATCAAGGAACTTTTCCTCTCTTCGGATACCACTCCAGACCATCCCAATTTAAAGCTTTCCTGAAAGAAACATGCAGAAGGAGACACATAGATGCCCCTATGAAATCTCTCAGGGAAGATACTGACTTCAGTGAAGTGGAAGGGTCCCTCACATCTCCACCAGATGATGTCTCCTTCAGAGACATCCTAGCAATCCTTAAACAAAAAGGTGAATGGTCTTTAGATACTCCTTCTCCATAGGAGTCAGTTTTTCTGGAAGCTTTTGGGTCAGGTCCATCTATGTCTTGGTGGACTCCCCCAGAGGATGATCTTATTTATTTAATCTCTTGGTGGTCATGAAAGGAATTGGATTCTGTTAAGCCAGTTCCCTGAAGCCCAGGTAAAATTTTGCCATTGGCGAAGGACAGACCTCATTGGAGCAAAGGAGTCCCTGTTGATGCTATGGTTGTGGCAGCAGCCACTAAAGAGGAGCTAGTATAGCAGAGCTTTTCAGGTCATACCCCTAATAGCGAGTCTAGGCATTGGACAGGTTTAGAAAGTGCATATTTGCTTCAGTGACCTTTACCTTGAGGTCCCTGAATTATTTAGTGCACAAAATTAGTGTGTTTTGACCAAGGAACTTTCAAAATCCCTCCGAGTCCATGTCCTTGGAGGACTATGAGGTTCTCTTCGGTCCATTCTGACATTTTTATGCAAGGATGGTTAGATGTGCTCAATTGATCTTCAGAAAGCTTACTATCACATCAAGATGAACAGACAATCCTGAAGGTTTCTGCTCTTTTGCCTGGGAGCCAGTCACTATCAGTTCAGAACCCTGCCCTTTGGTGTCACTGCAGTCCCAATGGTGTTTGCCAAGTGTATGGCAGAGGTAGCAGCTCAACTTAGACTTCAGGGATTCCTAGTGTTTCCATACATAGAAGACTGACTCCTCACCACCTCAACCAAGAATCTCCTAGGACAGTCCAGGGTTTACTTGCTCCAACTTTGTCACAGGCAAGGCATTTCAGTCAACACCTCCAAATCCCATCAGCAATCTCTACAGAACCTGGAATTCATAGGTACTCAGTTGAACACAGTATGTCAAATAGTTTCTCTTGCTTTGCATCGTTTGGACTCAATCAAGTCTCAGGTAGAGCAAATTCTTGTTCACCCTTCTCTTCCAGCCAGACTTGTATTTCAAGCTCTCTAGGTTCATTGGCAGTTCTAATGGCCCATTTCTATATGCGTGTTCTCCAGTAGACTGTAGTTGTTTAGTGGTCTATTCTGCATAATCCTTTGTCCTTCCATGCCAGATTCACTCAGGTCTGCAAGGATCATCTTTATTGGTAGATTCAGTTGGCCAAAGTTTACCTAGGCCACCCATTTATTCTGTCCCTTCCAGTAGTAACCACAGACACCTCCCATTTGGTGTGGGGGGTATTTCTTGGGACAGACGGTACAAGGCACATGGTCCCCCAAGAGACCAATTTGTATATCAATGCCCTAGAGATGGGAGCGGTCCTACTAGTGTTTGCTGACATTTCAAGATGTTCTTCCTCAATGGACTGCATTTTTCCAGAGCAACAAGTGCAGCACATTCTTTTCCCCTAATCCAACATCGGGGGAGTCACTGAAAGATGTTGTAGTCCAAGTTTGGCCCTTCTCTGCTGTTCTTATCCCGTTACCTCTGATTCTAGAATTCTTACAGAAAGTGCTTTGGTTGAATAGCTCAGTTATCTTCATTGCCCCCTTTTGGCCTCGCCAAGTGTGGTTCCCATTCCTTTGGTCTCATCTTCGATATCCTCCATGAAAACTGGACCCAAGTCCAGACCTTCTCTTGCATCAGTATAGGATAAAGCATCCCAATATTCCAGACCTCAAACTGACTGCATGGTTTCTGCAATTCCAGTAATAGCTAGACAGCCCAGGCTTTCCTCCCCAGTCTGATGGATAGTCTGTCTTCCCAGAAAGCTTCTACAAGGAAGGTCTACAAGAGTAAATAGAAAAGATTCTCAGTTTGGGCTCTTCAGAAGGAAATTTATCCTTTCACTGCTCCTATATTAGTGGTACTAGAATTTTTAGAATTGCTTTTTCAAGAAGGCGCTAGTTTTTCCACAGTCAAAGAACAGCCAGCAGCTGGATCTGAGTTTTAGTCCGAGAAAATACTTCCTGTTTAGTTTCTGCCAAATTATGCAATGCTTTTCTAAAAAGCACCTTCTTAGATTGCCAGTGAAAGACCCATCACCTCCATGAGATTTAACAGTCGTACTGCAAGTTTGACCCAAGAACCCTTTGACCCATCAGCTAAGTTTGATTTAAAATTTTTTATCTTAGAAAACAGCATTCCTAGTACTTGTTATATTTGCAAGGTGAATTTCTGAACTCCAGGCTCTATCTTCCAAATCCCCTTATATTTTTTTTCACAAAGACAGAGTTACCTTAGAAACAAATCCATCTTTCTTACCGAAGGTAGCATCTGAATCAAATATCAGTCAAACAGTTCATTTGCCTGTCTTCCCTAATTTTTCAAATAAGGGAGAGTACATCCTACATCTTTTAGATGTATATAGACGACTACGTTTTTAACTCCACAGAACAAGAGAGTTCAGGAAATCAGAACAGCTATTTGTTTCTTTCCCATCAAATGGTTTGGATTTACCAGTTTCTAAAGTTGCCCTGGCCAAATGGATTACTGATTGCATTTCTTTTGTTTATACTCAGCAGGGCCTCTCCATATCAAAGCCTCCTAAAGCACAGATCAAGCTATTAGATCAATTGCAACTTTTTCTGCCTTTTGGTCTAGAACTTCCATCGATGCATTTGTGCAGCAGCTACCTGTTCTAATGCTCATATCTTTATTGCTCATTACAAACTAGATTTGAACTCCAGAAGCAGAGCTGCTTTTGGTTCGGCATTTCTCCGGAATGTCTTTCCATGTGGGCCACCCAAGATTCACATAGCTGGGGACTCTTTCCCAAATGTTGAGGAACAAATGGAAAGGACATCAGATTTTAAAGTGATGTACTCACTATAAGTATGCATCTGTGTTTTCCATTTTCATTCTTCCTCAAATCCCCATCCTCCTTCCCCCTTCCTTTCATCTTCTGGAGTGGCTTTTTGGATATTGTGGAACCTTTTGTTCCAGATTTGAGCCCCAGCTTTGCCATTCTTTCCTTTTTCTTGCTCTGTCTTCAATTCCATGAAGCAGCAAACTCGAACTGAGGTACTTCTAGCTGACTGGGGCATTATGGGTAGAAATAGGAGCCCGAGAGTTGGATCTTAAGGACTAGTGTATGTTGCTGAGTCAGATGCAATACCCAAACCTTGAGGAAGAATGAAAATGGATAACACAGATGGTGAGTACATAACTTTTATTTTGTACCTGATAAATCCACACATCTCGGTGTTGAGTCAGTTTCAAGTCTTTTCAGGATATAAAATTAATGACAAAGTGGTTCAACAATACCCATATTTATGGGGACATGATAAGATGAAGTATTTAGGAGTATGGATTAAATAGGCTTCTGTTATGGTAGCTAATAATACATAGGACGTGTCTAAAAAGGTAATACAAAGACTGAAAAACTGAAAGCTCTTGTTTAGTGATATGGATAGTAAGATGCAAGCAATGAAAATGTTTTTAGTCTCTTTAGTTTCATGTACTGGTCAGGCATATCTTTATCAACCAGAGGCCAAGATGATATTTGGATTGCAGGCTAGAGACCACCTTCCCTACCAGGGATTGATATCAAAGTACAGGTAAAAAGAAAGATAGAGGGATATTACGGGAAAGACCTGCTCTTGTAGAATTTTTAGTTGAATGTAGAATAGAAGCTGCTGTTAAAAAAGGGATACATTAGTAGAGCATACAAAATATTACATGATAACTGTAAGAATCAATCAGAAGATGTTAGACTGGGAAGGCAATTCAGAAAAGAACAATGGGAGGACATATGTTGTTGTTGTTGTCTTTCGGCTTTTCCTGGTTAGGGGTCGCCACAGCGGAACAACAGTCTGCTAATGATTGGCAGTAGATTTTCATGAACGTCGAAGTGCCAGCTCGACGTTCAGTAAAGGCACGCCAATTTACGCATGTTTTTCGAACACCCACCCAACCGCGGGGAGGACATGCAGACTCCACACAGAAGGCACTCCCCGCACTCCAGCAGAGATCCAAATATCATCTTGGCCTCATCACACACTATTACCTTTCCTGATCTAGTTATTTGCTCTTAATATGTTGGTTCCTTTGTCAGTTTTTTTCCAGTAAATTCTAGCCTCCTCTTGTCATATTGTATACCCCCTACCTGCTGTTATCCCTGTTGGCAAAATCTCCTTTCTCCATTCTTGTGTTGGCTTTGTTCTTAGAGTACTTTCTGCTAGTTTACACATATAGTATTCTGTATGGTTGTTACTATTCTTCTTAAGGATCTGCATCCAAAATCCCACTCTCCCTCTATTTCTTTACCCCCCCCCACTTTATTATCATTCCTTTCAATTTTAAATTATAATCTTTTGCTTATATTATGTAAAGGAGCCTTAACTGCGTAGCTCTAAAATATCCCTTCAAATCATGTAATCCTAAACCACCCTGTTCTATTGGCAGGATCAACTTTTCCCACTTCATTCTTACCCTTTTCCCCTCACAAATACATTACTACAATTACAATTTTTTTATGAATTATTGTCCACAACTTCTCCTCTGATTGATAAAGATATGCCTGACCAGTACATAAAACTAAAGAGACTAAAAACATTTACGCTACCGCTGCACCACCACGGAAGTCAGTGGGAGGACATATGTATGACTCCCAAATGTGCAACAAAGCCCATAAGGTTTATGATCTTTGGAAGTGTTTGCATAGGTAGTTTTATACCCCAAGCAGACTTCAAAGAATTTTCCTCAGATAGCAAGAAAATGTTGGAGGTGAGATGGGGAAGAAAGAGGTAGCTGTGAGCATATGTTTTATGATTGTAATGAGTTGGCAGATTTTTAAAATTCCTTCCAGAGTACTCTGTCAGAAATATTGGGTGAGCAAATGTTTCTAAGGAATGATTCTTTTGACCTGGGATACAGGATCTGAATTGCCTAGACATATAGAGTAAGGCCTTGTTGAGTTTAATTCTTCTGGCTGTTAAAAACGCAATTACTAGAAAATGGAATTCAAAGTGTATACCAACTGTATTTGAAGTATTGAATATTATAAAAAGGATAAAAGTGTTAAAGATGAATCTTTAGAAAAGGGAAGGAGGAAATCACATAAAAATAAATGGAAATGCCACACTCCAATTTAACCCCTCCCCCCTCATTTCACCTTGCACTGACTCTTCCAGCTACATCTACTATTAATTCATCCCACCCAAAACAATCCCTCCCCTACTAAAAATGAATATTCTCTCTAATATATATTGTACTATACTCTCCAATCTCAAATATACTATTACCCTCTCCTTGCATAATATTGTCCTAACCTACTAATGACTAGTAGCAATATATTGTGAAATGTTAAACCTACAATTGAGTTTATAACAAAAGTGTTAACTTTATGTAAATGTTGAAATTTATGTATTGAATTATGTCTTTTCATTTTTGTAACATTGTGACAAGCCAGTTGCAAATATCATGGAGCTTATCTGTAAATGTTTAATTAGCTGTATGAACTATGTCCTTTTGTAACATGTGAAATGTAGCTTTCAATTATTGTGGAGCTTTCCACCCCAGGCCTACATTGAAAACTGGCTCTTCTTGGCCCAGTGGACTTCCCCGGACATCAAACTTAAATAAATAAATGAATTGTGTGAACAATACATGCAGAATAATGTTCAGAAAGAGAAGAATAGAGGTTTAAGGGAAAGCGGGAATTCAGTGATTTTTGTGATGTAGGATGGACAATTGTTACAAAGAAGTGTGATGTATAAAGTATGTGAATGGAACAAAAATGTAGCATTTTTTTTCTTTTCTGTTGTATGTATTTAATAAAGGTGATAAAAAAAACTGTCAAATTGTGGTTGATGGTGTTCTGTCAAGGTCATCACATGTGCTGCAGAGCAAGATCCAGTCATGACAGGTTTCAAAGATGCAAGGCAGAAGTTTTTATGCACCTTTGAAAGCTGATGTTCTTCGTCTTCCCTTGCTGCAGTCCTGACAATTGGGTATAGTCCGCGTCCCAGTCGGCCCGAATACCAGAGTATAAGGCTGACGTCGGTCATGGCGCCTTAGACTGGCGTCAGTACGTCAGGGTACTAATGCGCATGACCGACGTCATTTCCTCAGTCTTTTTTGCCGCATGGTCCGATGCAGAAGCAATTTTGCGAGTGCAGGTTGGCGTTCTGAGATTTTCCGAAACCGGAGTTTCAGACCGAAATCAGAGTTGGCTAAGTAACCCCGTTGGGGAACATTTTGGTTTTTCTTGCCTCAGTATTTAACCGGATGTCAGAAAAAGTGAATAACTGTATTTCTTGTGGGAAGCAGATACCGCATAGGGATTATCATACATTGTGTATACCTTGTTTAGGGCCTGAGCACGGCGTTGTTGGTTGCCGCTCTTGTGCTAGATTTAAGAAGCGCACTATTAAGAGGAGGCTTGATTGTGCTAGGTTAGTGTTTGGGAAGCGTTGCAATTATAATATGGCGTCGTATGCTCCGCCTGCTTCATCTAAGAAGCGCAAGGACAAAACAGTGAAGCCTAGGGTGAGGAACCGCAGTCCCGGACGCCGGTCCTTTCGACTGCTCAGGGAGCCAGAAGTTTTGCCAGGAGTCTCTATGGAGTCTCAGGCAGATACTTTACTGTTACAGGATGTGCCCTCTCAGGAGGTAGGCCAGGCTGAGGGGGCTTCTCAGGTGACTGTTCTTCCTTCTCTTCCCAAGGTAGTTAGGGCTTCTCCTTCTGTTACCAAAGCTTCTTTTAGAGGTAGGCCAAGTACAGCTTCTGTGGGGGCTTCTCCTAGCATTTCGGCTCTGTGCCTAAGAAACATATGCTTAAAATGGCAGAAGATTTGATTACTCTGATTAGAGGTTCTATGCCCCACCTGATAAGAGGCCTAGGGTGGAACAGGAGTTTGATAGTTTTGAACAGTGTTCACAGGCTTCAGAGTCTTCTGTGGAAGACTTGCAAGAGTTTCCTACTTATTCTGATTCTGATGTGGATGATTCCACTCCTTCAGCTTCTCCTCCTGAGGATTTTTCATTTTCAGAGACTCTTCACTCCATGAGGGAGCACTTTAAATGGGAAGGCCAAGATTACTCTGACTCCAGAAAAGGCTTAGGAATTCTTGTTTTGCCCCAGCATAGGCCCTTAGCTATTCCTCCTGTGTTGAATGTGGTGGAGGATGTTTTTGCAGAGGCTTCTCTGAACCCTGATTCCTTGCCTCCTGCTCCTGTTAAGCCTGATAGGTATTATAGGGTGCCCGAAGCTCATAAGTATTTGTTTAAGAGTCCCAGGGCGGACCCAGAAACTGTTTCTCAGGGGCCTAAAGGTGTTAAAGCTTCTGTGGTTAAAAATCCTGTACCCTCTGATAAAGAGGCAAGGGCTTTGGATAGGTGGGCTAAGAAAGTATATACTTCTTCCACTCTAGCCATGAGGGCGTTGAATTGTCAGTTTCATATGCTGAAATATCAGAATTATCTCCTTTCACAATTGAAATCTAAGGTGGATGCTTTGGCGGAAGGTATTGAGTGTAAAGAATTGCTGGATTTGGTTCATGTGTCTGAACAAGTGGGTAAGCATTCTTTGCAGTGTGGTTTTGATGCTGTTCAGGCCTCCTCGAGGGTGGCTGCTACTAGTTCTGTTCTTTGCAGACATGCCTGGTTGAAGGATCAGAATTTAGCTGAGCATGTTAAGACCAGGATTTTGGATGCTCCTTTACAGTCTGATGTGTTGTTTGGACCGCCTGTGGAAGCAGTTTTAAAGAAAATGGAGGACAAAGCTAAGTCTATGCAGACTGTTAAAGATTTTGCAGGTGCAGCCTCCAAGTTTAGTAGAAATTGGCCTGCTAAGGGGTGGACATATCCTGCTTATGGTTCCCAGTCTAGGGGTAGGTCTAGACGTGGTAGGGGCAGGGCCCAAGGTTCGTTAGGCCTAGATCAGACAGTTCACCTGCTCAGACTTCTGGTGAGGGCAGGGGTCAGTCCTTTCGTAAGCAGAACCAATGACCTGCCTTTTCAGCTGCCAGTGGACTCTCGTCTGGCAGCTCCTTTGGGAGGAAGATTGTCTCTTTTCAAAGAAAATTGGGATTTAATCACTCAAGACAGATGGGTGCTGGATATCATTCATCACGGTTACAGATTTTATTTCCACACAATGCCCCTTTCAAAGGCATGCCAGATGTTCCTCCTCCACAAAGAAAAGAGGCTCACAAGCAAGTTTCTCAGTTACTCCAGATAGGGGCCATTCAGCCAGTCCCTGTATCAGAAAGGGGCTTGGATTTTATTCTCGCCTGTTCCTAGTACCAAAGAAGGGGAACACGTGGAGACCAATTTTGGATTTATCTATCCTCAACACTTATCTGGACATTCCCAAGTTCAAGATGTTGACGTTACAGCAACTGTTACCTCTGCTGGGCAAGGATCACTGGATGGTAACTTTGGATCTCAAGGAAGCTTACCTTCATGTGCCTATAAGGCTAAGTTGCAGAAAGTATCTGCGGTTTCGGACTGGAGATTTTCATTATCAGTTCTCTGCATTGCCCTTTGGCTTATCTACTGCCCAGAGTATTCACAAAGGTTCTGGCTCCAGTGATAGCTTACTTCAGGCTTCAAGGCATTCAAATCTATCCTTACTTGGACGACTGCCTGATTCTGGCTCAAGAAAAGGAACACCTTCTACAGCATCTGGAATATGTCATAGCAGTGCTAAGATGCCTAGGGTATTCTGTGAACGAAATAAAGTCCAGTCTAGTACCCTCTCAAGACATGTGCTTTCTGGGTGTGAGACTGAATACAGCAGCCCAGATGGCCTTTTTAACCCCGGACAAACAAAAGAGTCTGTCACTTTACTTCCATCAACTATCTCATCAGTCCGTGCTGACTGCAAGGACAGTCCTTCAAGCATTAGGGTTCATGGCATCTTGTATTCTGGTGCTTCCCAATGCCAAACTGCATATGAGGAAGCTGCAATGGTATCTCAAAATGTATGGACACAGCACTGCCAAGATTTGGACACTGTCATTCAAATAATACCTTGCCTTCAAAAGGAATTCTTGTGGTGGGCTCAGGAATGTCACCTAAACAAGGGACTCTCTGTGACCCGGCCAGAGGCGAGTCAGATTTTAACGACAGATGCCTCGGACACTGCTTGGGGAGCTCATCTAAATGGAAAGTGGATACAAGACAAGTGGCCTGCCAGACTACAGCATCTACATATCAACATGAAGGAGATGTTAGCAGTCCAGTTTGCATTGATGGCGTTCAAGGAGTTACTTCTTCCAGGGCAGGTGTTGATTCTGACAGACAACACAACTGTCATGTGGTACATCAACAAGCAAGGGGAACACATTCTTATCCTCTATGCAGGCAAGCAATGATTTTATGGGAGACTGCGTTAAGCCTGCAACTGACTCTTCAGGCAAGGTTTCTGCCAGGAGCACAGAACTCCCTAGCAGATGTATTAAGCAGACAAATCATGGATCCCCACGAGTGGAAACTGGATCTTCATGTATTTCAGAAATTGACAGTGTCCTGGGAACTCCAGACATAGATCTGTTCGCTTCTCCACTAAACCACCAGCTGCCAAAGTATTGCACAAAGGGGTTTCATCACACAGCCTGGAAAGTGGATGCTCTGTCTTTCAGTTGGAAAAACCTTCATGTCTATGCCTTTCCACCTCTACCTCTTCTTCCAAAGGTATTACTAAAGGTCAGACAAGACAGGCCAAGGATGATTTTGATAGCTCCAGATTGGCCTCGGCAACACTGGTACCCACTTCTAAGGAGTCTTGTAAAGAAGCCTCCATGGCCTTTACCTCTGATTCCTCATCTGTTATCTCAGAAGGACGGTCATCTGCTCAATGTCAAGCTTCAATCTCTTCATCTCACAGCTTGGCATATTCTGTGTTGAAGCATGGTAGGTCTCAGCTTCCTCAACAAGTTTTAAATGTGATTATGGAAGCTAGAAGGCCTAGTACTAGGAGAGTGTACGCAGAAAAATGGAAGAGATTTTTATTTTGGAGTACAACAAAGAATTTGGTGATTTCAGAGCCTAATTTGAGTGTGGCTCTTCAATATCTTACTGAATTATTGGACAAAGGTTTGTCCTTCTCTTCCATAAAGATTCATGCTGCAGCAATTTCAGCTCACTATGATTGTGACCCACCTTTGTTTTCGCATCCTTTGTTCAAGCAGTTTCTTAGAGGGGCAAAGAATATAAGACCCCCACGAGCTCCTACTCCTGCTTGGGATCTCAATTTTGTGTTGGAAAAACTTACTCTACAACCTTTTGAGCCTGCAGCTACTGCTGAATTGAAATATTTGTCATGGAAGACTGCTTTTCTGTTGGCTATTACTTCTGCAAGAAGGGTGTCTGAGTTGCAGGCCCTTATGGCAGTAGAGCCCTTTTTGATTTTCCATAAGGACAGGGTATCATTACGTACTAATCCTTCCTTTATGCCTAAAGTGGTTTCTAGTGTGGCTTTAAACCAAACTATTCATTTGCCTACGTTTTTGCAGATCCTCAAAATAAAGGGGAAAAGATTTTGCACACTTTAGATGTACACAGGCAATTGCGTTATTATTTGAGCAGGACTAAAGATTTTAGGCAGTCTCAGCAGTTACTTGTTTCTTTTGCTTTGAGTTCACAGGGCAAGCCTGTGTCAAAACAAACTATTTCTAGGTGGATTGGCTTTTGCATTGCATTTTGTTATTCCCATCATGGCAAAGAGGTTCCAGCTGGGATTAGGCCTCATTCCACTAGGGCTACTGCCACTTCAACAGCATTTCTAAGCGGGGTGGCAACTAAGGATATTCTGGAAGCAGCTACTTGGAGTTCAGTGCATACTTTCTCTAGGCATTATCACCTGCCTGTATACTCTAAGACTAGAGCTGGTTTTGCCACAGCTGTTTTACAAGGCATGTTATCAGCTCCTGCTACTTTATAATTTGCCAGCCTCCCTTACCTCTGCTTTGGGATTCTACCCAATTGTCAGGACTGCAGCAAGGGAAGACGAAGAACATAGTACAGTTTTGTACCTACCATAAATGTAGATGTTCGAGGATTCCCTTGCTGCAGTCCAATTTACCCTCCCTCCTTTCCCTCTGTGTTTCAGGGTGGTTGTGTAGGTGAGTTTACATGCTTATATTTTTGTATATATTACTGTATATATTGTACATGTTTTTGGTGCAGGTTGTTTTTGGGACTTGTCTTTTTGGGTCTTCTGACATCTGGGGCAAGAAAAGACTGAGGAAATGACGTCGGTCATGCGCATTAGTACCCTGACGTACTGACGTCAGTCTAAGGCGCCATGACCGACGTCAGCCTTATACTCTGGTATTCGGGCCGACTGGGACGCGGACTATACCCAATTGTCAGGACTGCAGCAAGGGAATCCTCGAACATCTACATTTATGGTAGGTACAAAACTGTACTTTATGATTAATTTTCACAGCAGAGAAATGTGTAATTGAGTTATCTGTTTTCCGGTTTTGGATCTTAATCTTAACAGTTTTAAATGTATACTTACATTGTGATAAAAAGTCATTCACACTGCTAACATTTTTGAACTTGGACTTGCATACAGTTTTTCTGTGAGAGATTTAGCATAATAAAAATACTATTAATGTTTTTTTTTTCTGCATTCTGGGAGACATTTAGGAAGGACAAGATAGGATAGAGAGCAGACAGACTACATATGTTTACAAGTATAAACATTTATATTGTGACATTATTACTATGGGAGTTGAGGTATGTATAGGATTAATGGGAGCTGTCGTATACAGTATATTTTAAACAGTTGTACTTGTAGTCACTTTTCAGGTACATTGTTTGTGTTTTCTTATATGTGGAGTAATGTATTAATGTTGTTAGATGGTTAATCTCAGAGCACATAATGGTGATGTATAACCAATCTGCAGGAAAGTCTCCAGGAATAAATGGTATTCCAGTGGAAGTTTGGGAACTAGGAAGGAAGAAAGTGATAAAGATCTAGAGGGTTTAGTTTAACATTATTTTAAAAGGAGAGGAAGCAACAACATGTTGGAAAACAAATGTGTCTGAATACGTAAAGACTGTAAAGACCCATCAGATCCAGCTTCATATAGGCCCATTTCAATTTTTAACCATGATTACAAAGCGTTTGTGAATATAATAGCTAAAAGAATGACAAAGGTGTTGCCAAATTTGATAGATAAGGATCAGTTTAGTTTGTGGAGGGGAGACAAACATTTGACAACTTTAATAAAACAATGATGATCCAGAGGAAAGCATAATGTAGGAAAATACTGCTGTTGTTGGTGGGTCTTGATGCAAACAAAACATTTAACAGAGTAAGCTGGGATTCTGTGAGTATGACTATGTAGGAATCTGCCGTGGTATTTCTTCCATGCCCCCCCACTCACATGCAGACTCACACCTATGGCCAATTTAGAGTGTCCAGTCTACCTACTAAGCATGTAAGTTTCTTCTCAACCAACTATAAACTGTAGAACCAAACAAGCACACCATGACACAGCAACTGAAGAGTACAAACTTTAATGACAGTTTAGCGCTTTCTTCCCACTGCATGGGACTTCCTAAGAACAATAGATACATCCCAACCCAGCCTTTAAATAATTCATTTAAATAATTAATTAATGACCAACAAAAAAAAAATCATTTAAAGAAATATATACAATTACATAAAATTATGTTTGAAACAAATACGTAATGTTTACATTCAATAAAAAATTCATATGTAAAACACATTCTATCCTATAAAATTATTCAGTTTTAAAACACATGTAATGGCAATAGCCTCATTAATACCCGTGTACTCAGTTGCGTTTAAACGCAATTGCCATTTTAGCTCACATATATCTAGATGGATATCCAAATTTATTTAAACGCAACTGAGTACCCGAATATTAATGAGGTTACTGCCATTACATGTGTTTTAAAACTGAAGAATTTTATAGGATAGAATGTTTTTTACATACGTATTGTGTGCTGTACAGACTGTAACAGTAAATGTAGACCCTCAAAGGTTATATAATAAGGGAATTCCGTGATGCTGAATGTGAAACTTGAACTATAAATGCATCTAGCAGCTATTACTCATTAGCAGTAAGTAATGTTTTAAACATTTTCTTGTCATGGAGAACAGTTTCATTAGATAGCTCCCTATACATATAGATTTATGAAAAAGTAACATTTATCAAAGTAAATACGCTCTGGTATGTGGGTCGTTCAGTTTTTAAAGGGCATTGCAGTGTTTTCTGATACTTTCCAACACAATCTCAATTCAGTGCTGACAAGTGATGCATTATTGAGTTTGGAGAACCATTTATAATTACAAGTCTCAGACTTAAACCAGTCATCCATACTGTTGTGCTGAAACCACTGGGCAGAACAATGATCTTAGAATGACTTGTCATAAGTCTCTGTGGAAGTGTGAATTTATAGCCTGGTGTTCGTTTTCCTCTCAGTCAGAATTTTCAGATAATTAGCAAGCATTGACAGTTTGTTTCCATAAAGACGCATGACATATGACACTTATGTAACAACACAGAATGAGGGGAAGCTACTTTTCCATTAAATATAATACTTATTAAAATGGCAAGTTGTCATATCCATCAAAACTGACTGTTAGCATACATTTTTAGGAATTCCAGAGGATTCTTCTGACAAAATGCCTGTCTAAAGTGAGGAGCAGAAGCTGATACTGTGATGTACAGTCAAACAGGATACAGCATCAGGAGGTTATGAGCGTAACTTTTCTGTCATATCTACTTGATTTTAATCCATATTACACACATATACCGCATTATCTGCCACTAGTAAAAGTGATCAAACTGGGCTGGCACAACTGAAAATAAAAATGGCATTCTTAAAATGCATGGAAATGTGGTGGGAATGTGTGTGTGCTGAGTTAGATCCAGGAAGATGAATAAAGGTAAATAAATAAGTAAGAGGAAAACAACAAACATTATGTAAACGGACGTCATTAGTGAAAGGAGTAGTAGTTGGGTAGATACAATGTGTTGCTGACCTGAGGAATTGTAAATATTGCTGTCCTGTATTCATAGGAAGAGGGGCATGACAGGGACTATAACTGGAAGCATGACCAGTATGGATAGTAGGAAGTATCCATTTGTTAAAAAAGGCCAAAAACAACATCAAAGCTGAAGGTGTTCAGGATAGTGGCATTATGCAAAGTAAATCCCATGGGTTAAAGTAGCTGTAATATAAACTGAGCAGCATTTCTGAACATATTGTACAGCAAATTTGTAAGAACAGGTGCAATTCTTGAAAACTACAGATTTCTGAAGGTCTTTCCTCTTACATCTGAAACACTTTTCTGTTCTGTAGTATGAGGTTATATTTACCCTTTCTCTTCCATACTGCATATAGGAGATTTGTATTCTGTCTGGGATCTTAAAACCTTCATTTATTTGTCTGGTAACATTTTTTTACTACGGACAGTGTCACGACTATTCCAGCTACTAAAACAAGGAAGGCACTGCCTTGTTTGATTGTTAAGTGCTGCATGCATACATGGCTGTTTTGCAGGCAGTTTCTTACATTCCTCATCAGGAACGAACACTATGATTAATGTCAAGAGTTGTTTTTCTTTGAGTGTTCTTAAATAGCTTATCTGCGGTGGTGGTGCTGCGGTAGCGTTGTCGCCTCACAGTAAGACGTTGTCCTGTTCGATTCTCAGCTAGAGTGTCTTCTGTGTGGAGACATGCATGAATGGGCATACCTTCGTTGAAGGTTGTGCGTCAGGGCTGGCAACTCGGCACGTAAAAATCTACTGCCAATCATTAGCGGACCGGAATTCCGCTGTGGCGACCCCTAACCGGGAAAAGCCGAAAGAAACAGCAACAACATTGGTGAACACTTGCCATGGAAGTAAAGAGGGAGGCATATTTGTGCTCCATTATCTAGACAAATGACTTAATTTGGCACCCTTTTTGGACCTGCCTGGAGACTTCCATCACTGGATATCACACTACATTTGTTTGTATTAATAGTGCTTCTGCATCATTATTTGTGTCTCATTGTCTTTACTTCTGCCTCTGTCTAGGTCAGAGCATGTTCCTAGATTATGTTGCAGGGATGTAGTTGGCCGTAGTAAAGTCTGCTTTACTTGTGCATAATGAATGTTACATTACAAGTATTTATTTGGTCTTGGATACACTTCTGATTTGTGTAGCAGAGCTTTCAGGTTTATTTAGTTCAAAGCCACGATTATCTCATTCATCTGAATTTTAACCATGGCCTTCCTCACTGGAGTAAAGGAAGGTAATTGATGCCCTAGGCTTCACTGGAAGTTTGCTGACTTTTTGCTGTGTCCAAGATGCCCCAGACTTGGGGAATGCCCATTTTAGTCCTAACATAATGCAGATCATGTGGTCTTAGCAAGTGATTCATTTCCATGATAGTGCCTTGCAGGTGCATACTGTCTTTTATGCAGTTTAGATATGTCACTCTCATCTGACCCTGAGCCTTGTTCCAGTAGTAATAAAAAAAAAGTATATGATATATTGTCTGTAGTAGAATAAGTGTTCACTCTTAATTTCTGCAAGTCTTTTGGGTTTCTAATCCCTTGACAGGAATGGACCCCATTCCTAAGTATGATTAAAGTTCATGAAATTAGTATTCTGTCAATCTTTGTTGTTAGCCAGACGTGCTCTTTGTAGCACCCACACTGTTCCCAGTAATGACTCCTCCTGCAATTCATTTGGAGTTACATGTATCGGTAACGTACCTAAGTACGTTTGTAAATTATTTTTGATAAGACCCGTTGCACCTACTACTACTGTTGGAACTGTCTGGGTATCCTATTACATATTGCCCTTGTTTATGCCTGCAAATCCTGGTATTTTTATGACTTTGTGTCTCTCTGTATGTAAGGTGTGGCAGTTTCAATGATCAATGCTAATTTTGTCTTCTTTTCATGGACTACTGTATCTGGTTTTCTTGCATCTATTTTTTGAACTGTTGGTAATGGATGATCCCATGTGATATAAACTTCATCATTTTCTGTAATGGTTTGTGGCTGATGTTTCCAGTGTTTTTCAACTACTTCAGTATTATAATGTTTGCACAATCCGCAGTGCAACAGTCATGCCACATTATTATGCCTTTCAGCGTACAGTCCTTCTGACATTTGTATATCACAACCAGCAACAAGATGTGCAACTGTTTCCAAATCTGTTTTACAAAACCTACATTTGTCTGTTTCTCCCACATGTTCAATGGACTTTGTAAACTAATGTGTACATAGTCCGCTATTGGGCTGCCAATATTAAACTTTCATGTTCTAGTTTAAATTTGCCTCTCCTTAACCATTCCTATATTTGATCCTGATCAACATGAGGATGTTCCAAGAGTTTTCTATACTTGCAACTGTATTTATGCATTTTCCACATTTTCTTGCTTTCTCATCTGATCCTTCACTTTGTTTTTTATTTTGTTTTTTGGCACATTCAGTTGTTGCCTGATTTTTATCTACTGCTGGTTTGATTTCCATTCCCTCTTGACACAAATATACTTCTGCTAAGCTAAGCAGGGAAGGCATCTTAGATTTATTCTCCTCATGTTTTAGAACTTTCACTATGTTTGGGTCTTGAGGTCAGCAGATATGTATGCAGTCCCAAAATTGCATGTCTGTACATGTAATCAATTTCAAGGAAGCCCATACCTCCTTCAGAATGGGGGGTATATAGTCTTGGTATGCACTGTGTTTTATAAATTATTTGATGAGCATGAAGCATCCTTTTTGTTTTCCTGTCAACCACCCCAACACCTTTTGGGGCCAGTCAGTCACTGAAAAACTGTAATTAGGACAGGAAGAGCAAATTGGTTTATAGCTTGGACTTTGTTTTTCATTATTAATTTTAGTCTTCTAAAATATTCCTTACAAAGTTTTATTTACATTTGTTCATGTTTTGTTGTTGATCCTTCATCAGTTCCCAAATATTTGTACACTTCCTCTTTCTGAAGTTATTTTGTATCACATTCCTGTCCCAAGGTGATGTTTTCTTGGTGCTGCAGCTTTCCTGCTTTAAAGGTTGTTTTTGTACATTTATCAAGACCAAATGACATTCTTATACCATGTGAAAATGTTTGACCACTTGCAGTTGTGCTTTCAGTTCCTCTTCTGATGAACTGTACAATTTTAAATCGTAAACAAAAAGAAGATGAGAAGTCTTTACACTTTGAAGTTTTCTGGGAGCCAAATTGTAGCCATGACCTAATTTGTTAAGTAGACAGCTTAATGGAGTTAATGGCAAGACAAAAGGGCAGTGGTGGCAGAGAGTCACCCTGGAATACCCCCTTTGAATTTTTATCCCAGGAATAATAATTTGTCTTTTATCATGGCTTCACTGCAAAGTGGTTTTTCACTGTTTTATGGTCACTGTAATGTATTCGATCAGTGTAGTGTGCATCTGCTACATTTTTAAGCACTCTGTTATCCATGAATGTTGGGATACTGTCAAATGCTTTTTTTGTAGTCTCTCCATGCCATACTTAGATTCTTCCCCTTTTTACAGTTCTCCATTATGGCTTTATTTAACAACAAATGATCCTTTGTTCCATATGACTTTCTTTTGTTACTCTTTTGTTCTATTGCCATGACTGAGTTTTTCTAAATGGCTATAAACTCTGTCGGCGTCAATTCCGGTGTATAGTTTGTTATCAGAAGGCAAATTAGTGGCCTATAGTTTTTAGCACAGCTTGTAGGTTCACTTTGTCATATAAGAATAGTAATGGCCTGGTTATTTTATTGCTGTCTAGATCAATGCTTGTTTTTTTATCGTTATTCTTCCTAATCAAAATGCTGTACCATATTCTTGTAGCAAGTCTTGTCATACATTCTCAAATGATAAATCCTTTGCTCTGTGGTAAATGTTCTGTCATTTTTTTATTTGCCTCCCTGCTGTCATAAGTTGTTGGCACCCATTTGGAATATAGCCATAACATTTTCATTTTGTATTCTTCAATTCCATACTGTTACCCCCCACACCTGCATTACATTGAATAAATGTCCAAATTTATCCAGATGTTGCCCCATACATACTTATTAATATTTATGCTTAATTTTCAACTATCTCGTATAACCTTAGCAAAGACTGTCTTTAGAAGAGTATTCTTGTGTCTGATCAAGCTGTATTCATAACCCTGTAGCATTCATTAGTTTATTCAGTTATAAAAATAGTCTGGCCTTAATAAGTTGTAATGTTTCTGAGGAATATTAAAAAAATGTTCTCAGGTAATTACAAAGAGTATACTTGGCCATATGCTTGCAACCCACCAGTAACAGATTTGTGTCACTATTGGCAAGATGTGCATTTGGGAGCATGGGTAATATGGGTGTGACATCTGTCTTCATATGTCCCAAGAAACATTGTACAGTACAGTACTCAGCCTCTTTCTTCTACTATCAGAGACAAAGGCCAAAATGAATCGGGAATGAAGGGCCAAAATGAGGTACACTTATAAAATATTGGTAAAATTCACTCAGAAAGTTGACAGAATAAGAGAATTTATATTATTATTATAATACATTTTGTTTTGAACAAGAAATCAAATGAAATGTATGGCTCCAAATAGGCTTATAAATACTGATAACATGAACTGAATGTAATTCCTGAATAGCAGTAAAATAAACTCACAATAAAAAGCAAAACTCACTTGGCGCTTACAAAAGAAGAGTCTCTGAATTACTTTAGCATAGTATGTTTAATAACTGCTTTCACCTAAGAATAGAATAAAACAGATTAAGCTGGTAGTTGATAGATTTCCTGGGTTAAACGAGACAATTAATATTAAGTGTTTTTTAGATGAACGGATGTTAGCTATTAAATAAGAGTCAAATAAAGGGTTAAACTTGAGATTTTTAATGTGGAAATTGATTTTTATTGTGTTTTAAAATTGATTGGTTGAAGGTATATACTTAAACACAGACTATGTAAGTGAAGTTATTTTCTGATGAAGTCTATTATTCTTAGATGAAAGTGGTTATTAAACGTACTATGCTAAAGTAATTCAGCGATTCTTCTTTTGTAAGCGCCAGTTAGGTTTTGCTTTTTATTGTTGTTTGCTTTGCTGATATTCGGAAATTATATTCAGCTCATATTATTAGTGTTTTATTTCTGAATTTCACAATGTCATGCATATGAGAAGACAAGCTATCGAATCGTAATATCCATTCGGTTCCTGAAAGTCAGGAAAGAACTTTGTAAGATTCGGTCAATTTATTTGGTGAGCTGCAGAAATCCTTAGACAGTTTGGCAAAATGAAACAACTGATGTGTGGGCACTAAAGAACAAGCAAGAAATTGTTATAATGATTCTGATGATTGTAGTGATGGAAGTCAGACTATGATTGAGGTCGACTATAGAACCACTGATTCCAAGGCTAGTGGTATTGGTAATTTTAAAGATGTGCAACAATATTAAATTATTCCTACAGTCCGTTTTCAGAAGTATGTCACAAACTGTTTTGAACATAAGACGAGACTTTAGAGCCCACCTTGCTGAACTAGAAAAATGTTTAAAGAGATTTTGAGCCATTTCCATTGAAAATTGGTATTTTGAACACTGTATTAGTCTTGGGATTAGTACAAAAGGGTTACATTCCTTCAATGTCCTGAATAGTGTCACCATGAAAGATCCTTTTTTCAATTACCTTATTCATTTTTTTATAATGTTGGCATTGAATTTCTGAAAATTCTAGTTAAATGCAACTGTATTTCTTTAGGATGGTTAAAGGACAGTGTTAAGAAATTGGATGAACTTATTAATGGTTTACTCAGGGAACAGCCTGATCTTTGGGGTTATTATGAAAACATCTTCACCGTTTTGGATAGGTTTGAAAAAAACACACTACTGCATAAACAGAAAAAGGTGATCAGAGATTTGACAGCTTATGAAACTCAAACAGCCTATTCTATTAATTCTCAAGGTATTAAGAGCAATCATAAACCAGGTGGTAATTTTGGTGTGAATTCTTCCCCAAAAAAGAATGAGAACATTGGTGAATATTCCTCCTGTAGCCTTAAAACTGGCTGAAAACATGCAAGGAAGTGACATCACGATGACCAACAAATTACATTGATTAGAAAAGGGATGGGAAGGAGAAGGTTTTTGCTTTAATAATACATCATTGGACTTTCCAGAACTTCCCTGTACTAAGCCAAGTACAAATTCTAACTCATAAGTCAACAAGTTTTCAAAAAACTTCAATCGACAAAGGGGAAGAATTATGCAAATTGCAGCAGAGGCAGGAGCAGGTGACTAAAGTGATAATACCCTCCAATAAAACATGAGTTCATCTACAAAAATCTACCAACCCCCCTACAACGGGTGAGAGGTTAGTATAATGGTTATGGTGCTTACCTTATAGATGCAAGGTGCAGGGTTTTATTCTTACATGGGGTAATTGGCTAGGCTTAAAATGGCCCACAAGGGCAGTTAGCCTAGTACTAATCTATGAACTTATGAACCTTTCAGACTTTGAATAAAATGACTTACATTGTAAAGTGTTGGACTTTATTCCCAGCCATAGAGCTAACTTAACAAAGACTATATTGGAACTTAAACTTTTTACTCAAAAACTTAACTTGAATTATTTGTTGAGAGATGTATATGACAATAAACATTTAAGTAGACCTTCAGTGTATAATCCAGTGTTGCACAATACTATCAAGACATTTGAACAATTTTGTGACTTAAGGGTTTGTTAATCACAAGAACCAAGAAACTTTTCTTTAATTTAAATAGTCAAGAAAGGGAAGCACTAAATGAACTTAGGAGTCGTAAAGGGGTAAGGTTAATGAAAGGTGATAGAGGGTTTGTTAGTTATCATGAATACAGGAGAGTATAATTTGGCTGTGTAAAACATGTTCAGTAATTCAGATGAATATGTTGAGATCTTGTTAAAAGATGTGCATAACAGTTCTAAATATATCCACACGTTTATAGGAATTCTTAATGAAAGGTGATATTGATATGGAGATTTATAAATTTCTGTTAGTGGAAAATCCTAAGATCGGTGTGCTGTTCGGCATACCAAAAAACACAAAAATGAGACCCAGCTCTCTTTTAAACTGATAGTATCTGCACCAAATAACATTACAGAGGGTATTTGTTTATTCTTGGACTCTTTGTCAACTTCCCTTGTATTTGAGAGACTAAGTGGGATTTTTTTTTTTTTTTTAGAACGTGTATGTGTATTTGATGAAAATATAAATACAAAAAAGTAAAGATTATATGATGACAGCAGACATGGACACTCTTTAGTAGTATACCACAAGAAGTTGGTATTGAATTTGTTAGGTCACATTCAGTTAAATATACTGATATTAACAACAATTTGATACATTTGTATTCTTCTTTATTGGGTATTTTGTTGTATAATAATTTTGTTTCTATTCAAAAAATATTATAAACAAGTAAAGGCCATTACAGTCGGGGACACAGTAGCCCCTGCATTTGCCAGTTTAGTTCTAGGATGGTGAGAAATTGAGATCTTATCAACTGTTGTGCGTTTTTTTTTTTTTTTATACAAAAGGTTAGTAGACGATCTGTTCTTTAGAGGTCACCAAAGATGGACAGAATTTTATAGCTCAATTAAATCAAAGTACCATTTTGTTTTTTAATTTGTGGTGGGGGAAAAAAAGATGTCAGCTTTTTAGATGTAAGTTTAGAATGGGACCCAAAAGAGTGTAAGATGCATCATAAAAATACTCTCGAATGGATATCTTCATTATCAAAGTAACCATCCTTTAGTAAGAAAAATATTCCTAGAGGTCAATTTATTAGGACCTCTGGGATGGCAAGTAAAGGTAGTGAATTTGAAAAAGAGGTTGCTTTTATAATTTCATTATTTTGTCAAAGAGAATATAATGCTACTTTTTCAGATAGGACATCTAATGAAGTCCAGTCAAAAAGAAAGGAGCAGATTGCAGCAGTTATTATTAAAGGATACCATACCACAATGTTAAAGAAGATCGTGAACAAAACTCTAAGATAGAAGTCAAAACATTAAAAATCTAGTTACTTGCTGTTGTATACATATGTCAGTAGATAGTTAACTGTTTAAAGAAGTTATGTGTAACAAATGGAACAGCATTATAGGTAATAGTGAGTTATGCTATGCATTAGGAAAGCATCCATTTTTTGTACATAAAAGGAATGTTTCTGTTAAACAGTTATTACAGGTGGATAACACTAAAGATCCTTTATCTACCATACAAAAAGGTTTAGGTACCTTTAAGTGTGGTTCATGTATGGCATGTAGATTTATATACGAAAGGTCATATATTACCTTAGAACATCTTCAGTATATTATTAAAGTTCTGGGTAGGTTTAGTTGTTGTACGACAGGTGTCGTTTACATTGGTTTATGCTCTGGGTACAAAACCTTTTACATAGGCATGACCACAAGAGGTTTGGGTAAAAGAATTAAGGATCACTTGTACTCCATAAAAACTAAGGACAAGACCAAAGCACTGTTTAGACATAAAGAAGGTTGTAAAAAGTATAAAAAATTCTGTTTACAATTTTGGAGCAGGTCCCTTTTGACTTAAGAGGTGGAAACTACAAAATCTTAGTTGAAAAAAGTGAGACTGCATAGCCGATTAGGCTGGTAGCTGATAGATTTCCTGGGTTAAACAAGACCATTAATATTAAGTGTTTTTTTAGGCGGATGGAAGTTAGCTATTAAATAAAAGGGTCAAACAAAGGGTTAAACCTAAGATTTTTAATGTGGAAATTGATTTTAATTGTGGCTTAATTGTGTTTTAAAATTGAGTCTATTCTTAGATGAAAGCGGTTGTTAAACTTACTACCCTAAAGTAATTCAGCTACTTTTCTTTTGCACCAAGTGGTTTTTGATTTTTATTGAGACTTATAAATACACAGAACCACAAAGAAAAATGTCTGAATCCCAGTTGCAAGAAAAAAAATCAGACCACTGAATGTGCACCAAAAAAAGTTTAATTACTAGGGTAAACACTTTCATCACTTTTACAGACAGGACTTTATCAAAATCAGAATATATTAGAAAACATTTTCAAAAAGCTAAATAAGAAATGGAATTACACACAACCAGTATAAAAAAATAATCATTTCAAGTATAAAAACACTTTATAAATCAAATTGTTCTGTATAGGTACTTTTAATTTATTATATACATTTTTTAAAACTTTAAAATTTGTTGCTACTAAAAATAGTAAATTTTATAGTTAAACTTTGTTTCCTGTAGTCTTCAATGCATCTAATATACAAACAGCTTCATTTTAACCAAGTAATGCGTGCGCAATAGTTTTTAATTAACACAGTTTCCTTTTGCCCTAACAAGGACTTCCAGTCCTCTTCTCTACTTGAGCGTCCACTTTTTCCAATACACAAGTAAAAATTTTGGGAAATTTTAATATGTGTTAGCAGTGATTGTATTTTTATGATTGGTTCTGTGTAATCACATGATTTCTATTTGGCTTTTTAAAGGTGTTTTGTAACATATTTCTCTTGCATCTGGAATTCAGACATTTGTCTTTGTGGTTGTACAAGAAATTAGTAACAGTAATATCTGGAGTTATGTAGTGAAGTTAACCCTCACATTTCTCTCAAAAATAAATGTGACAAGTTTTAGAGACAGAGGCAGAATTTAGAGAGGAAGATATAAAACATCTCTGAAAGTTAGGGACATGTAGGAGGAGTAGTGTGCAGTGGTTCCAGCTTCTGGGTGCAACCCTTGATGGGGTCCTGCTGCCACCAGCTTAGAAGTCCCTAATTCATTTCCCATTATTTCCACTAGAGGCTGCATTGTACATGGTAGCTCAACAAATCCAGTCTCTTCTATCAAAGTGAGGTGAGCAGTTTGAAGTTGCACCATTCTTCCATTCCCTGGCTAGTTCTGTTGCACACCCAACCCAAATTACCACCGTAACAGCTACAAACAAATGCAGTCTGAGGGTCATGATGCTCAACCCTAGAAATCTAAATCTCAAAATGCACTCACGAGAAGCACTCCTTAAAATAGAGAACATCGACATTTGTGCTGTAACACAGACCTGGTTCAAGGCAGCAGAAAGCACCCCTTCACTAGCAGGCTATAACTCATTTTACACCTTTCGGCCCCAGAACGTGTACCGAAGCTCCAACGGTGGTGGTGTTTCCATATTCATAAAGGATGCATACACCTCCAGACTGGTAGCCCAACATAATGCATCAGAGATACTTCAGGTGCAGCTAACATTGGGTAAGACAGCAATTCAGGTTGTAGCCTGTTATAGATCCCCAACCATGTCTCAAGACTCACACTCCACATTCCTAAGCATGCTGGGGAATATTAGGGTCCAACCTAACACTCTCATACTGGGTGACTTCAACTACCCCTCCATTAACTGGGAAAACTACTCATGTGCCAATACACTTGCTCAACGTTTCCTGGAATTCATTAATTCCAATGCCAGCTCGTTCTTACTCCCACTAGAGGTAGCAACGTCCTTGAACTGGTCATTACTAACATGGGCGACCGTTGCTCTACACCAATAGTCAACTCCTCCCTGGTTAGATCCGATCACAAACTAATCACTATGGAAATACACATCCCTCCCAGCCACCCCGCAAAGGTAACCACCATGAAAAACTTCTCCAAAGCTAACTTTGGGCTCCTAAAAACAGAGGTGGCTAACTTCACGGACCCATGCAAATGGTGAATAGTTGCATGACTGCCGAATCATACACCAGTGCACTGTACAAACACGTACACACATGCATGGATCTCACCATACCCAATAGAACCAAGACACTTTCCTCCAAAAAAGGAAGCCAGTCTGGTGGTCCCCTGCCATAAACAAACTCTAGAACAGAAGGAGGAAACTGATGCAGAATAAGGTGAAGTCCCAAGACTGGAAAAAACTCCCTTATCAGCCTCAAGAAAAAGTTGAGATCCCTCATCAAATCCTCTAAAGCTAGCGATGAAAACAATTACAGCAGATAGTAAAGATAACCACAAGGCCTTCTATAGTTATGTAAAGAATCTCCATGGCAATACCCAGATTTGCTCTGAGCTGCTGCACAATGCTACCTTCTATACAGAGCCAACAGATCTTGCCATTATACTGGTTGACAGATTCAGTGCCAACTTTACCCATCTCTCCCCACCAAAGGACCAATCATAATACCAGTGGATTGCCAGGCACCCAGTATTACTGCTGTACAGGTTAAAACAGCACTGTCCAAGGCCAAGAATACAGCTTCTGTGGGACCTGACAATTTCCCTGGCTGTGTTCTACATGAACTACAGAGTGAACTAGCACCTCACCTGTGTGCCCTGTTCAGTCACAGCCTCACCTTAGGCTTTGTCCCTACCGAATGGCGCGCTGCTACAGTCATCCCTCTCCACAAATGACGAGCGACTACAGACCCTGGGAACTATCGCCCCTTTAGCCTGACAAGTCTGATTTGCAAAGCTATGGAACGCATCATCATGGACCTAATAAACAAGGATGTAGGGAATCTCCAAACTCTGGATCCCACACAGTTTGGTTTTGTGAAGGGTAGATCATGCCTGCTCAACTTGGTCATCTTCTTTGAGTCAGTCACCAGAGATGTGGATGAAGGCATGGTGGTTCATACAGCCTACCTTGATCTGACTAAGGCCTTTGATACCGTTCCCCACTCAGGAATCAATGAAAAACTCACTAAGCTAGGCATCAACCCCTGTATCACTAGGTGGGTTGCAAACTGGCTCACAGATAGAACCCACAGTGTGAAAGTAGCGGACTCCAAGTCAGACTGCCGACTATTCACGAGTGGAGTCCCACAGGATTTGTCCTGGGTCCTGTCCTGTTTGGTTTATACTTCTCAGAAGTCCAGGCCAACATGAAGGGACTCTGGCTGACAAAGTTTGCAGACGATTGCAAGTTGGGAACCATTATTAACTTCCCAAGTAATGTTGACATCCTACAGAAAGGCCTCACTGAGACCAACGACTGGTGTCAGAACCTGTTGTCATCTCCTTTGGGAAAAACCCAGTTACCATGAATTACCACACTGATGGTAGTCCACTGAACACAGAAGGCGTTATAAGAGATCTGGGAATGCAGGTTGACAGCAGCTTCTCTTTTGACCACCACCTTGCCACTGTGGTCAGAAAGGCCTTCTATGTGGCACATCTTATTGCTAAGGGTTTTGCATCCAGGAAGAAAGCGGTCATTGTCTCCCTCTACTCTTTCCTCATTAGGCCAGTCATCAAGTACAATGCCCCATTTGGCATGTACCTCACTAGACACCTGCAACAACTGGAGAGGCCACAAAAGTACCTCACAAAGAGGTTCCTAGGCCATAAACACTTGTTCTATATGGGCAGACTCAAAAAAACTCCAACTATTCTCGGTCTCATATTAGCTTTTTTAGAGGCAATCTCTGCTTGACTTACAAAGCCATGTCTGACCCAGCTCTGTTAGAAATGCTACATCTAAAGAAATCCCAATCCCTCCACACCACACACTCCAGAGACCTCAGCCTCATTACCACAATCAACAGAACGTGCTGGAGAGACAGGTTTATAACCCAGAGACTACCCATGCTATAGAATACACCTCCCATACATGTCAAACAGAGCACTTCACTGGCCCTCTTCAAGAGAAATCTTGATTAGTGGATGGGAAATAGAAAATTCACCCCGGGCATCACTCCAATGGCTCTACTCGACAGAGGCACTGGGAACTAAGGTCAGGTGGCACGATGCCAGGGTAATCCTATGGGCTAGGCTTGTAAAGGTTCCAGGGCCATTAGCCTAGTACACACCTATGAACCATTGCAGGCAGACTTTGTGTTGCTGTAACAGCTAACAGATATTCTGTCTTCCTTTTAGGGCACACTAGAGTTCAATCTCTTTGCACTTCTAGCCAACATGGTCTCTGGTTTGTTATTGCCAGGGCCTGCAATTTGTGGCATAATGCACTGCTTTCCTGAAATAAGAGGTTTGCTTATGCCATTCTGCAAATTCTGGTATTGTAATGGGGCTGCATTACTTTTCAGAAAGATTACTCTTCAGGGAACTTGATGGCTTGTATTTACATTCCTTTAATTTGGTTCCTCTCAGTACAACATTAATGATGGGAACAGCTGATACTCCATCTGTGTAGTGGATTGGTAACCTAGCATTAGAGTAGTTATTTCACTTATTTTCTATAAATTATGGCTCTTACCCATTTAGGGTTTTCAAATAATGCCAGTGCCCTTAATGACTACCAGAAATGATTGTTGATACTGATCATGTTTGAAATGAAAAGGCTTCATGGTCCCACCTTGACTTCAAACATTAAATTCCTTAACACATTTACTAAGCTAGATTTCACTTGGTCATTTCTATTCAAATGTGGGTAATTAAATACTTCTCCAATGTTCCCATTTGCTCTTGTGCATTGTATAGAAATTCAGTCATGTAGTAGAATGTATTCCAAAGAGGGATACTTTACTTGAAATTAGTAGTACATTAAGTCATTATTAGTCTGTGATTGTGCAGCTGGGTAGCTTAGAGTTCTGTCTTACAGCACCAGAAATCAGGGTTCAGTTCTAGCTTGTAGAGTTTTTTTGTTCTTCTGTCAGTATGGGCTTTCTCTTGGTACTCCAGTTTCCTCCCACCTCAGAAAACATACTGCTTGACTGACTGCACTAAGTTATATAAATATGTATTTATCTTTGTGATTGAGGCCTTGGTCACAACCTTAAAGGGTCTGAAAACCAGCCCACTTTACCCAGTTAACAGTGATTAAAAATAAAGAATACAGTTTGAATTTTATTTTAATCCCCCTTCAATTATATCAACCAAATTCTAGTTTATTTTTCAGAGCATTTTGTTGAATAGAAGTACTTTATTTATCTGTTATAACTATTTTGTTTAATTCATCTGCTGTTTGGGTCAGTGGGCTAATCTGACCAGTGAGATTTTCAGGTAGAAGACAGGCCCCAGTTTATCGCAGAATTAAAAAGCACAAAATACACTGTGACAAGAATGCTTGCCTCAAACAAGGAGGTGCACAAAACAGGATACAGTGTTGAAGACAAGATTAAGTTGAAACTAAATCTTACTAAAAATATGTTTAGTGAATATAGTAGATGGATGCTGCTTCCAAGAAACAAGTTCAGCAGGATGTTGAATTCACACACAAACATGTAATGAGTATGGATACTGTTTTGACTGAGAGTTGTTCTCTCATGTGGGTAGCCCCAAAGGTGAAAGTTAAGATAGAAGGTTATGATTTTGATGAGAGAATTGCGTCAACTTTCAGGTAGAATACATCTCCTAGGAGTCATAGGAGAAGCAAAGGGACAGGCTGAAGGTAAGGAAAAAATGGATGGCTAAATTGTCAAAAAAAATCTTTCAGTGAGGATAAAGAAAGGCATTCTAGAGTATGCTGTTTATTACAGATTTGCAGCCAGTGTACTCTGAAGAAAGGAGTATGTGCTGTTCCTATTTTGGAAAGAGGTGCTTAAGTGTAATGATTTTGAATGATTTTGCGGGATTTATAATTTTTGTACATTGTGCACAGAACAGAAGGCTAAAATGGATGTTTATACTGTGTCTGATGTGCGGATACTCCATCAGCAAGTATGTAGAAAATGTAATTACACTAATGAATACCAAACTTTTGTCTGCTTGTTTATCTTTATGTGCAGGTTTTGATATAGAGGTATTGAATGAGAATGCAAGATTAAGGTAAATTACAAGATATCTAAAAGCATGCATTGCTTCTGTTGATATTGTTCACTATCAAGTAACTTTCAGTCCATAAGTGCTTGTAGTACATCTGGTGGAGTTTCTGTGCATCCCTACCTTGACTTTTCTTTAAACTAATTTGGAGATTGTAGGTTTAAGTCTTTGTTACACTTTTATGAATTAATGGCGGAGCTCTTCTTTGATGACTGCAGACCTGGAACCATTTATTGTGTTATCTTTTGCATTTATGTACCAAGAGTAGAAGTGAGAAAGAACAGTGAAACTGAGGCAATATGTAAATATTTACAGCAGTCATATTCTTTGAACATCTAGGGAGAAAGTGACTAAGAATTTCTTAAATATGTCAGTTAAATCTGGTTACTTCACTCTCTGTAAGGATAGTAACCCTCCTGTTTTGTCACAGATGAAGACTTCTAGAAGAGTAAATCTTCCGATGACTAAGCATGCACTGTGGGACTCAAAGTTTTAAGTGTACTTCGTTCTAACTCAGTGATACTAATTTGTACTTCATTTATGTTACCAGCAGGTGTGTTGTATATGTGGAGTATTACTCTGTCAGATCAGCATAGAGTTCTGCAGAATAAAGTAGTATCAGTGGATGAACAAAGCAATGCTATTCATTAAGTGTCTTTAAAAGGTCTGTCTGCAGTTCAGTGATTTAACCTTTTGCATCACCACGTGCAGTGCCTACAGTTCCAAGATGCAAATGTATTTCTGCCTGTTTACTACACTGTCCTTGTGACATCGGTGTAGGCTTATTGTGGGGATGTGTCCAAAGACTTTATTGGATGCACCACAGCACATGCTCTGAGTGGTGTACATTAAACTCTGTGGGCACATTCCCAGTCTATCCCTAAAGTGGCATCATGGCATCACTGAGGGACACAGTACATTTTTTTTTGGGGGGGGGGGGTCATTGCTTAATAAAAATATTTACAAAGGCCCTACATTAGGGACACTTTTTTAACATTATTGTAATTCACTTAAAATAGTTAATAAAGCAAAAGGGTCTGCATCAACTCTCATTTTCTGAACAGGAAAAAGTATGAAACTGTAATCTCTGTCATTACTGACTAACTGTAATTCTCACTGATTTACCAAAAAAATCAGAATATTTATGAGAGAGAGGGCAAAAATATGAGGCAAATTCAGGGACAGTATGTACTATGAGTCCATAATTGTGCTGTCTTTCTGCTTCACTCCGATTATATGCAACATATAAAATGGCTGCAAACTCTGTGACTGCTGTGTACCACAGGTAAAATGGCTGCAAACTCCACAGTCAGATAAAATGGCTTCAAACATAAAACTGCTAGTCTATATGCACTTCTTTAGTTTCTACACAGCTGAACTTGTCATTGTACTGATTTATTTCCTGGTTGTAACATATTGATCTGCTGTAGTCCGCTTCATCCTGTTTACCACTAGGACTTTTATATTTCTTGAAGCCAGTAGCTAAACATGAAAGCACTTTCTTCACTATAAAGCAAGACAGAAAACACCACCAAACATCTGCCAAGGGGCAAAAATCACAGAAACCAGAATAACATGTAAAGAGCATAACTGCAAAAATCATTAAAAATGAACAGAGCAAGAAACTCAAAGATGCACAAGGTGCAGCCTAGTAGAGACAGACTAAAAACTATACCTCTGCATTATTTTTGAGCTGAAATCTGGAATTCTCTCACCATCAAGTCTAAAACAGAAAGAGATGAAGATGATTCAAATAGTCCAAAAATACAACAAAATGCTGCAAAAAAAGAAAGCAAGCAAGCCTGGGACTGTTTAGAGTTCATGTAAGTGTGATGAGCTGCAGTCAAGATCTGGAGAGTGAAGACAAAAAGCAGTGCATTAGGGGTAAAAGGGTGAATTGAAGCGTGGGAAACTTTACATTGACTGACAGCTGACTCTTGACTCCTAGTGATAAAAAGGATGACCCACAGACATGCCGATCTATCATTATGGTAAGTACCTTTTGATTATGTGTACTTTCAGGTATTTTATGTTACCAATGCATTTTGTTCATCTATTTATTGCATTATGTGTTGTATTCTTTCTTCTCATTTAGTGTTGTGTATTTTGCTTATTTGTAAACAATGCCTGAAATAGGTCCTTGTGAATCACCTTGTTACCTTAATTAACAAACTGCAAATAAATATTTAACTTTTGGTGGTATGATTCCCTCTAAGAGATACCTAACATAATACAGAATGCCAGTAAAATTAATACCATGAAATCCATTTTGAATTTGGAAAACCTTAAAATTTGAAGTAATAGAATGTATTGCAGTGTTGCATTATTGTTAAGTAAAATGCAACAAATAGAACATGTAGTGCAGAGGGCACCCTCTCATCTCCTCACAGTCTTTTGAGTAGGTGAGTAATGATTGGATAGTTCAGTAAGAGTGCAAAGTTGTTTTGGCAAGATGCGCACGTTTCCCATTACTTGGTTCAGGGAATTCATAATGAATAATGAAACCAGGGTGTGTCTTCTTTAGTTTTGGAGAGTAAATTTCAAACTGGTAAAAGAGCTTATGAACTCCACAAGGTATACAGTAAAGTCCATACATTCCAGTTGTAACCCATATATCCAATATTGTCTGTTTTTATCAATTTTAACATTTGTGTTGTCAGATCAGATCTAATCCGACCTCGGAACCTTCTTCCAGAGATTTGGATTCAAGGCTCTGAATCCTTCCTTACCCACAACTCCCTCCTCCTACCTAAATTATCTTGCTGCCTGTTCTATCCAGAAGTGTTTTCTGAGAGCTTTTGACAATTTACGAAAACAAAATTGCCACTGACTCTAAAGACAACCACAAAGCATTCTATAGCTATGTCAAGAATCTCAATGGGAACACTCAGATCTGCTCTGAGTTACAGCACAATGGCTCTAAATATACAGAACCAACTGATATTGCCAACATCCTAGCAGATAGGTTCAGTGCTAACTTTACCCCTCTCTCACCCCCTAGAGGGCCCATCTCTATACCGGAAGAATACAAAGTTCCTATAATCACGGCTGCACAGGAAAAAAAACACACTCTCCAAAGCCAAGAACACAGCATCCATGGGACCTGACAATATCCCAGGCTGCATTCTACATGAACTACAGAATGAACTGACACCCTACCTAAGTACCATGTTCAGTCATAGCCTCACCTCAGGCTTTGTACCCACTGAATGGTGCACCACGACGCTTATCCCACTCCACAAAGGGGGAGCCATGACGGACCCCGGGAACTATTGCCCCATTAGCCTGACGAGCCTGGTCTGCAAGGCCATGGAATGCATCATCATGGAACTCATAAACAAAGACATTGGTAATCTCCAAACTCTGGACCCCATCCATGAGGGTAAAATGGTTCACACAGCTTATCTAGATCTCGCCAAGGCTTTCGACACCATCCCCCACTCTGGAATTATAAATAAGCTCACTAAACTAGGTATAGATCCCTGTGTCATAAGATGGGTTGCCAACTGGCTCATGGACAGAACCCACACTATGAAAGTAGCGAATTCCAAATCTGACTTCAGACCATTGACAAGTGGAGTACCACAGGGTTCAGTCCTGGGTCCTCTCCTGTTTGGTATCTACTTCTCTGAAGTGCAGGCTAACATAGAAGGTCTTTGGCTAACAAAGTTTGCAGATGACTGCAAACTAGGAGCCATAATTGAAACTCCTAATGATGTGGACAAACTACAAAAGGGCCTCACTGAGACAGAGATACCTGGTGTCAAAGCCATGGCCTGAAGCTCAATGCCAAAAAGTGTATTGTCATCCCCTTTGGTAAAAACTCTGTACCCATGAACTACCACATAGCTGGTAGTCTACTTAATGCCGAAAATGTGATGAGACCTTGGGACACAGGTGGACAGTAGTCTCTCCTTTGATAATCACATCGCCATAGTGGTCAGGAAATCCTTGTACATGGCCCATCTCATCACAAAAGGATTCTCATCCAGAAAAAAAGAGGTCATTGTTCCCCTCTACTCATCACTCATTAGACCCATTATAGAGTACAATGCCCCTTTTGGTATGTACCTCACAAGACATCTGCAACAACTGGAAAGACCACAGAAATACCTCACAAAGAGGATTACTGGCCTCAAACAGATGCCCTACGCAGACCGTCTCAAAAAACTACAGCTTTACTCCATCGCATATCGCCTACTCAGGGGCGATCTCCACCTAACATACAAAGCTGTGTCAGACTCAGAGCTGTTGGACATGCTCCACTTAAAGAAATCCCAATCCCTCCGAGCTACACTCTAGGGACCTAAATCTTGTCACCACAATAAACAGAACATGCTGGAGGGATAGATACCTGTCCCAGAGACTTCTCATACTCTGGAACAGACTACCTATCTATGTCAAACAGAGCTCCTCATTAGCACTCTTCAAGAAAGATCTTGATGATTGGTTGGGAAATGGGAAATTCACCCCAGGGATCACTTCTGTGGCTCTGCTCGACAGGGGCACAGGAAAATAATTTTCTTGGGTGGCGAAAGCCAGGGTACAGTTTTTGGCTAGGCTTATATAGGCCCTAGGGCCAATAGCCTAATACCTACCTATGATCACTATAAGTGAACATGTTTATTTTCCTTCTCAACTCCTCCCTTTAAGTGTTTATGTAGCATAAGATAGTATAGCTTAGTGTTATTAGATTTTGGTAGTTTTAAGGATTTATTCTTTTATCTTATACTTATCTTTAGAGAGTGTTTCTAGATAGTTCCCTAGATGTATTATAAACATAATTAGCATAGTATAGTACTTATGTGAGTGTGCTATTAGTAATATGATTTTTGGATATTTGTTTTTTAGAGGCTTATGGAGTTAAATTGTATCCAATAGTCTTCTGATGTCGGACAAAACTTCAGGTTTTAAAAAGTGGTCAGCATGTGGACACAAGATCTCTTCCCAAAGATCCTTATTCCCCTGGTGTGCATTGTTTAAGTGCTGCTCATCTACAGACATATTGTGACATTTGTGTTGCTTTTGGTTCTAGAGCTATACATGGTAAGAGGGAAAAAGTGATTGTAAAAGGCTTGCTTCCCCCACAGACAGGGTCTTCTATTCTGATCTATATCATCTTCTCCCAGCACAGAAAAGAGAAAGAAAAGGATAACACTAAAGAAAAACATTGAGAAAAGGATATGTCTTCAGAAAAAAAAAAGTCTGAAGAAAGAAGTTAGAAGATAAAAGGCTTGAGAAAAGGTCCCCAGATCCAACTAGTCTGTTGGGTCTGCTACCCAAAACAACAAAGCAGTTGGATCCACATGTTAGTTAGGTCCGAGCTCCTTGAACCCTCTGTGCCATTCACCAGTCTTGGAAGACAAACGTCCTTCCAAGCCCTGTTCTATAGCATCATCATCAAAGTTGGTCTGATCTACCAGAAGTTTCATGGAAATGGATGTCAGCCGAATGATGAGAAAATTCTTGGAGACACAGATCCATCTGGGAGTCATCCTGATGTAGTCGTCCTGATGTTGTTCCTGAGGGGAAGTCCAGGTACAGGTCCGTCGACCACATCACATTTTTCTCCAATACTGGTTCAGTATTTGGAACCATTTCCCATGGGTGCAAACCCACCAACACACTTTTGTCAGATCTAACAGTCCAAAGAACTTCGTCAATGACAGTGTCTCATAGTCACTTGACTTCATTGCTGTCAGATTGAGATGAGTCTTGGAGCCAAAGTGTCAGTGTCAGGGTACCATTGGTAGAGTTGACTCCGAGATTCTCAGAGCCATTTCTCCTCCTTGGTGTCTCAGCACTCAGTAGCTTGGGCCCGAGGTCCTCCTCGGAGCTGACCTTAATTGGAGTGGAGAGCTTTCCTTAGTTGGGTGACAGAAGGAATGCTTGCTCAGCCCCACTCATGGTGGTGTGTGCTTTTGAGGCTGTAGAAAGGGGTTTAGCTCAGCAAAGAAGGCAGGTGTGTGCAGCAAGTTTGGATCCATCCCGCCACCCAATGGAGCCTGTTCGTTATGCCTCTCATTCAGATTGATTGGGACAGTCAGAACCCATAAGCTTTGAAACTACTCAGCACTCAAGTTCCCAGTCTGATTCTGACCTGTCTTCACCAGAACACCAGAGGCATGTTCAAAGGAAACAGACATACAAACAGAAGTACATAAACTCCTTTCCTGAGTCAGTCACTGAGGAGACCGACTTAGATGAGGGCTAAGGATACCCCAGATCATTCCTGGAAGATGTCATGTTTGGAAACATCCTGGAATTGATGAAGCAGAAAGGGGGGTTGGTCCACTGAAACTCCTTATCTGGATGAATCTGAGTTTTTTGAAGCTTTTGGGTTTGGACCATCCCCCTCCAGATGCCCTCAAAGATCTCATGGCATAGAGGACACGGAAGGACCCTGATGTTATAGAACCAACCCCCTCACCCCCAATAAACAACAAAATTTTAGTAGCTCCTAAAAAGAGGAAGCATTGGACAAAAGGACCTGTAGTATATGCCATGTTAGTAGCAGCAACCACAAAGAAAGAACTTTCTGAGGAGCATTCTTATGTCCATCCCCATAATGGAGAGTCAAGGGCATTGGACAGATGAGGGAAATGGGCATATACTTCAGCAAGCTTTGCTCTTAGAGTGCTGAACTTCCTTGCACACTTGACAAGTTTTCAGAGGGACTTGATCAAGATTTCCAAGTCCCTCTCAGGTAACCTGCCTTCGGATTTCCAAAAAACAGAGGACACCCAAATATTTACCCTGAAATCTACCTCTAAAATAGCCAGTCTACTGGCTATCCAATGTAGCAGATGATTCAGTAAGAGCAGCTCGTGCAGGCATTACTGTATGTTGTCATGCCTGGATGTGGCTACGCAATTTTGTGAAAAGCTTCAAGGCATTCTTTATTAATGCCATTAGCTGGTAGACTGAAAGTTAAAGAAATGCTTACCAGGAGTGATGGTAAGAAACTGTCTGCTGTAGGAATCTGTTTCTCCACCCTGCAAAGATCCCATTCCAGGAATCAAAGGGGTGGTAAGAAAATGTGATTTTCACCATGACACTGTTGGGAACAGACCCCCCCCCCCAGGCAGGGGGGGCATTAATGGATGTTGCCCCAGAGGCAGAGGTGGACAGCAGAAGCAGGGTTTCCAGGGTCCCTTCACTGAAACACCCTATCATTGCCCCTGAAGGGTTTACCTGGCTGCCACACTCTGGAGGCAGTTGGGGGCATTTAACCTTGCACCCACAAGCTGGTAAAACATTAGTTCATATTCCTGAGTGTTAAGGATAAATCACCAGAGGCCATACTGTTCATTTTTTTTGTATTCTCCAAAGAAGAGATTAAAGATTCCTGATATTCCACCCAATCAGTTGGAATATGCAGCAACAGAAGTTTCAAAGTTGCTAGAAAAAGAGTCATCCAACAGGTCCCCCTGACCAGTTAGAATACGGAGTCTATTCCAGGTTCTTTTTAGTTCTGAAGAAGACAGGGGAACTCAAGCTAATATTGGATCTCAGCCATCTCAGTTTGTCAAACAGATGAAGTTCCAGATGGACATAGTACAGTCCATACTACCTCTGTTGAAGAAGGATGATTGGATGTGCTCTGTACATCTCCAATGCCTGCTGTCATGAAAGATCCAAAAGCAGTCCAGGAGATTTCTGTGTTTCTGACTGGGAGCTAACCATTACTAATTCAGAGCACTGCTATTTGGTCTCACCACAGTCCCCTAGGTGTTCACCAAGATTATGTCAGTGGCAGTAGTAACAGCTCATCTCTGAATGCAAGGGATCCAAGTCTTCCCATATCTAGATGATTGGCTCTTAACTGCTACTTCCAGCAATCTACTGTTACAGTATTAAGCACTACTACTTTGTCTTGCAGACTGGTTCAGAATAACAGTTAGTCAGGCAAAAAGCCCACTGCCTCCCATTCAGCAGTTAGAATTTATAAGATCTCATACCAACACAGTTTGACAAATTGCCAAACTCCCAACGGCAAGAGTGCTTTCCTTAGTACTGGTGACTTCTCGGGTAATTCAGCATCCTCTCTCAGGTAATTCAGCATCCTCATCCACAAGCAAGATTGATTCTTTATTTGTTAGGTCTGATGGCACTGGCAAGATATCACATGAGAGTGTAACAGGGACTCTGTCCATCCACTGGTCACAGAGTCTTCAACCCCTCCATGCCAGAATTTATCTCACTCAAGTGTGCAGAGACCATATAAAAAGGTGGATAACCTCTCCATCAGTTACTAAAGGGAGACCTTTCATCCGCCAGTGCCCCAGGTCACAGTAACCATGAGCGCTTCCATTCTAGTGTTTGTATGTGTGGGGTATCTTGAGGTCAACACGCTTCAAGGTACTTGGCCACATGTGGAGGCCAAACTTCATATCACTATGTTGTAAATAAGAGTAGTCCTCCTAGTGTTGCAGGCTTTTCAGGACCATTTACCGAAGCATGTGATATCCATCCAAACATACAATATGTTAGTGGTATGGTACATCAATAACTAAGGGTGACCAAGATCATATTCACTTTGACAGGAGTCCATGCATGCCTAGCAGTGGGCAAGGTCTTGTACTAGAGGACAAAATGAGCAAGTCAGTCCTATTGCCTCATGAGCGGCCTGTCAACCAGACATTGTCAGCGGAGATTTTCAGCTGCTGGTGCCAACCTTGCTGCAACCTCTTTACGTAAACAAGTGCAACAATTACTTTGCCCTCATCCCTTGACAGGGACAGCCACTGAAAGATGCTCTAGTCCATAGTTGGTCTCTGGACCTCCACTATTTATTCCCACCAGTACCCCTCCTGACAAAATTCATACAGAAAACCACAACAAGCAAGACTAAGGTGATCCTCATTGCTCCTTTTTGGCCCTGCAGGTTTGGATCCCCTTCTTTTGGCCTCATTTGATACCCACACCCTGGGTGGTGGATCCCTGTTTGGATCATCTGAGTCACCCATTGAGGATGCCTCTGCGGGGTCTACAAGCCCTAAAATTAACCACACAGTTTCTCCAATTTTAACGATAGCCAGAGATGCTAGGCTGTCTTCTCCTGTAGTTTATAATTTCTTCTTCTCAAAAGCACTCAACCAAAATGACTTATAAAAATAAGTGTAGAACATTTTCTATTTGGTCTTATCAAAGGGACCTGACCTATTTTCTGCCCCCCCCCCCCAGTCTGTCCTGGAAATGCTTTCAGAAGTTTTTCACCAAGCATCTGTTTTTTTTTTTGTTTGTTTGTTTTTGTTTGTTTTTTTGTTCTGCCATCAAAATTAAAATGGCTGCCATTTCAAATTTTCACATCGGTTGTAATGATGCTGATATTGTTTCTGTTAGAATATCTAAAGCTTTCCTCAAAGGAGTTTTTTTGCTGAGGCCTCCAGTCAAGGGTCTAGTTCCCCCATGGTATGTCACAGTCTTACTTCAGTCATTAATTTAGAAACCTTTTGAAACTGCAGCATCAGTTGACCTTGCGTACCTTTCTTGGAAAACTATTTTTCTAATTGCCATTATGTCCACTAAATGAATTTCTGAATTACAAGCACTCCCGTGTAAGCCAGCTTTTCTCATTTTCCACAAAGACAGAGTGCCATTACAAGCAAAGCCTACTTTTCTCCCAAATGTGTCATCAGAAGCAAATTTGAATTAATCCATGGATTTGCCAGTCTTTATCCCCCCAATTTTTCTAACAAAGACGAACATATACTTCATAGCCTAGATGTTCACAGACAGTACCAAAGATATTAGAAAGTCATATTGATTGTTTGTTTCCTTTTCCAAAGCAAAATTGGGAAATCATGTGTCAATGAGGTTACAATTTCTGAATGGATTTCGGATTGTATTTCTTTTGTATAAAAAGCTTGGGGTTTGTCTCTGCATTCAAAATCGAAGGTTCATTCCATTGGAGCAATGGCTGCCTCAACAGCATTCATGAAAAGTGTCCCTGTTGACATTTGTGCAGCAGCAACTTGGTCGGTCTACACTTCGTACCTTTATATCTCATTACAAACTAGATGTGCAATCCAGAGCTCATGCAGTGTTTGGTTCTGCCAGTTTCAGGAATGCCCTAGCTTGATACCACCCAGGAACTTTTAGGCGACTTAGGAATCTGTCCCAAATATTGAATCAGACAAAGATAGACAGCATTCAAATACAAACATTATGTACTAACCATAAAGATAGATCCTTGTTGTCTCATTTTTGGCCCGTTCAACATCACTCCCTCATTCCTCCTCCTAAATTGCCATCTGTAAACTTCTGGTGCTTGAACAGCCTCTACCAAGACCCTGTCTGCTTTAAGTGACACCTCCCATATTGTATACTTAGTAAGCTGTCAACTTTGTTCTATAGTTTTTTTTTTTATATTTCTCAGATTATGTTTCTCTATGGTTAGTAAGGATCAGCAAAGTCAATCTGAGATTATTTAGGAAGAAGGAAGGAATTGTGGGTAAGTGAGGAGTAAGAGCCTCTGATCCAAAGCTCTGGAAGAAGATGCCAAGGTTGGCTCCGACAACTCAAATGATGAAGTGGATGAAAATAAGACGGCACTGCTCTATCATTATAAGGACATAACTTTAGATGTTCTTCATGTTTCACTGTTACAGTCCTGACTATTGGGATTTCCTGCTGTGAAAGCCCTTGGCCAGTCCTACTACCTCAGAAAAGTCTTTCCTGCTCCCAGGCTGGTGGATGCCCTGACTGATATCTGTACACTCTGGTATAAAGGTAGCTTGCCTGCATCATGATGCCAGTCTTTTCTTGTCACGGAGCCCAAAGCAGTATTCAAGTGCATATGTCGGTCTGTACAGAGAGAAGTGTCATCGGACAGGTAAGTACCCCATTGGGGAGCGTTTTTCTTTCCTGTGCTCATGTCAGATAAAGTTAATAACTGTCTCCGTTGTGGTAAGCAGATCCCACACAGAGACTTCCATTCACTTTGTGTTACTTTCCTAGGCCCAGACCTCAGTGTGGCCAGTTGTCGCTTTTGTGTGCGTTTTAATACTAGAACTATTAGGTTTAGGGCTGAATTACTTGCAAAGTTCCTTAGCCAATAATCTGTTCTTTTTGTCTTCTGTGGAATCGGTCAGTTCCAAATTTAAACTACCTAAGCATAAAAAAGAAAAGAAACAAAAGTTTAGGCCTTCGGACGACAATCCTTTGCTACCTGCCTTTCCTTCCAGACTTGTTATTGTTGAACAAGGTGAGGCGCCTTCATACCCCCCCTTTCTTTTCCTGAACTGGTGACTCGGGCCTCTGTTGAGACCCTTTTGGAGTGCGACACACCTTTAGTTCTTTCCACATGTACTCAAGCCTTTGACACTGGCTCGTCGGGTGGACTCAGGACTACTTAGCATGCCTTGGCCTTCGAGGAGCATGCACCGCCTGGAGAATATGTTCCTAGACCTTGGCCCACTCCAACTATGGTACATATGCAACACTCTCGGGAGACCGGCATTAAGGCTTTGGATGCTCTTAGGCCTGAGGCCTTAGCCACTCCTAGAAAACCTTCTGTATCCAGGCCTTCTGGCTGCACTTCACAGAGATCCCAGCAGGATCTTATTAAACTAGCTGAAGACTTGCTTTCCATTGTCAGATCAAGGCAAGCTGTTTCCTTTGGGAAGAGAAAAAGAGATGATCTTGCAGAAATTTACAAGGATCCCCTCATGTCTAAGGAAGACTGTGACCTAGAGGAGTCTGGGTCTGAGGAGGGCCCTTCCTACACATCCTATGAGGACTCTGACTCAGAGGATATCCTTCCTTCTGCTCTCTCCCCCTCTGAGGATTTCACTTTTGGAGAGACCCTCCATGCCACGAGAGAACATTTCCAGTGGGAAGCTCAAGACTACCCACAGGCAAGTTAGGGAGTTCCTGGACTTACCTTGCCAGACCATGTCAAATTGAAATTATTAGATGCTCCTTTAAATCAGGACCATTTGTTTGGCACCAAAGCAGAAGATGTCCTTAAAAAGATGGAAGAAAAAGCTAAATCTATGCAAACTGTTAAAGAATTCTTACAAGTGCAACCACCTAGATTCCAGTAGGCATTGGCCTTCTAAAAGCTGGTCCTTTCCAGCTCCTTCCAGGCCTTCTGAGTCCAAACTCAGGGGAACCAGACAACCAAGACTACAGTCTCAGGGTATGCAGAGATCTAAACAATGGAGTGCTCCTACCTCAAAAACAGGGAGTGGTAAGCCACCCCCTTATGGAAAAAGTTCATAATGACTTTTCAATTATCCTTCCAGCCCTGCCCAACTACTTGTGCCCCTAGGAGGAACACATGCCCTTCATGCCAAAAACTGGATGTCCATTACTCAGGACTGACTGGTTCTAAACGTATCCCAGAGGTACAGATTCTACTTCCATTCACTGCCAACCCCAAGCGGGTTTCCAGACCTTCCTCCAAACCAGTGGGCAGAGGCTCAAAAGCATATACTTTCCCTGCACAGTATCAGGGCCATTCAGCCTGTTCCAGTAGAACAAAGGAGACAGAGTTTCTACTCCAGACTATTCCTTGTGCGCAGAAAAGGGGGCTCTTGGTGCCCAATCCTGGATCTATCAATTCTCAAGACTTTTCTGGTGGTCCCAAAATTTAGAATGCTTAACCTGCAACAGCTTCTCCCTATGCTACCCAAGGATGCCTGGTTAGTCACCCTAGACTTAAAAGAAGCTTATCTACACATCCCCATAAGGGAGTCTTGCAGGAAATAAGTACGCTTCAGGGCAGACTCTATGCACTATCAGTTCTCTGCACTTTCCTTTGGCTTATCTACTGCGCCCAGAGTATTCACAAAGTGCCTGGCTCCAGCCATTGCATACTGCAGGTAGAGAAATATCCAAATTTTCCCATACTTGGACGATTGCCTGATTCAGGCTGACAGTCAGGAATTGCTACTTCAGCACCTGGCATTTGTAAAAAGACTCCAATCTTCATTGGGGTACACCATCAATGAAAAGTACAGTAAAAAAATTGTATTCCTGGAAGCAAGCTTGAACACAACTTCCCAGATGCATTTCTCACTCCAGAAAAACAGGTCTATTTGAACAAGTACTTCAAACAAATGGCCACCAAAACCCAGCTATCTGCAAGGAAAATACTGCAAGCCCTAGGGTTCATGGCCTCATGCATTCTGTTAATTCCATATGCAAGACTGCATATGAGGAAACTTCAGTGGTACTTAAAGTCTTTAGTGCCAACATTCTTAGGACCTGGAAACAGTCATTCCTATCATACCTTGTCTACGGGCGGAGTTCCTTTGGTGGGCAAAAACATGCAACCACAACAAGGGACTGCCTTTCACTCAAGCCCTCACCATCCAAATCCTGACTACAGAAGCATCAGACTATGCATGAGGGGCTCACATGGCAGGCAAATGCATTCAAGGCAAGTGGACCCCAGGACAAATTCTCCTGCACATCAATCAAAAAGAGATGTTAGCTGTACAGTATGTTCTGACATCCTTCAAATACCTAATCCTTCCAGGACAGCTGCTGATAAAAACAGACAACACCACAGTTATGTGGTACATAAGCAGGGGGGAACCCATTCTTACCCACTCTGCAGGTCAGCTATGGCCCTGTGGAACACAGCCTTGAGCAATCAAGTGCATCTACAAGCTCAATTCCTGCCAGGCAAACAGAATTCACTGTCAGACGACTTAAGCAGAAGTCTCCTGGACCCATATGAGTGGAAATTGGAGCCCAACACCTTCAACATTCTAATCCAGAGGTGGACCTCTTTGCCTCCCCCGAGAACCACCAGTTGAGCAAATTTTGCACCAGGAACCCTCACAGTAGGGTCTGGAAGGTGGATGCCTTATCGTTCAAATGGGAAAACCACTCAATTTATGCCTTTCCCCCTCTGCCCCTCCTCTCAAAGGTACTACTCAAGATTAGACAGGACAGCCCAAGGGCAATTCTTATTGCCCCAGACTGGCCACGCCAGCACTGGTCTCAAGGAAAGGACACAGCTGTGCCCTCATTACCTAAAATCTCTGATTACCTATCAGAGCTACTCCACAGAGGCCTAGCCTTCTCCTCCATTAAGATTCATGCCTCTGCCATCTCAGCTCATTATAATACTGAGCCACCTCTATTCTCTCACCCTCTCATCAAACAGTTCCTGAGAGGGGCTAACAACTTAAGGCCACCTAGGAGAGCACCCACCCCTGCCTGGGACCTTAACTTTGTACTGGAAAAGCTCAAACCTTCCCCTTTTGAACCTGTGGCTTCAGCAAAGTTAAAATTCCTTTCTTGGAAAACAGCCTTGCTTTTAGCCATAACCTCAGCTAGAAGAGTGTCTGAGTTACAGGCACTAATGGCTGTGGAACGCTTCATTATTTTCCATGCTGACAGGGTTTCCCTCAGGAGTAACCCGTCCTTTATGCCTAAGGTGGTCTCCAGTGTGGCTCTAAACCAAGCCATCCATTTGCCAACCTTCTTCCCTAATCCTCAGAATAAAGTGTAAAGGATTCTGCACTCCTTGGACGTGCACAGACAGCTCTGGTTCTACCTTGACAGGACTAAATCTTTCAGAAAATATGACCAGCTGCTAGTGCAAGGCCATTTCAAAACAAATTTCCAAATGGATAGCACAGTGCATCCATTTCTACTACAAGCACCATGGAAAACCTACCCCACAGGGGATCAGAACACATTCCACTAGGGCTACTTCCACATCTACAACATTTCTCAGGGGAGTCCCTACCAGGGACATTCTGGAAGCTGCAACGTGGAGTTCTGTACACACCTTCACCAAGCATTACCACCTGCCTATCTTTTCCAAATCCAGGGCAGGTTTGCAACAGCAGTCCTGCAAGGCATACTAGCCAGCCCTAACTCTTCTTGACTGCCCCCACCCTTATTCAGCTTTGGGAATCCACCCAAGTGTGATGACTGCAACAGTGAAACATGAAGAACATAGTACAGTTGTGTACACTTACCATAAATGTAGATGTTCGAGTGTATTCACGGTTGCCCTGGTTTCCCTCCCTCTAGCCCCTGTTTTTCTCTATCTTTTCTACCTATTCTTTATACGGTCATTTTGTATGACAGTGGTATTTACTTTTTACTGGTGGTGTTCCACACCATATACTACCTTCCTATTTGGGGGCTCCTGACATCTGTGGCAAGAAAAAGTGATGTAATAGCGTCGGCTGCCTGTTTTATACCCCTAATGATCTGACGTCATGGAAGAAGCGACAGCATCCGACGCAAAAATCCCAAGACACTGGTATTCAGGCTACCTGCCGGCAGATAACCCAGGTGTGATGACTGCAACAGCGAATACACTCGAACATCTACATTTTATGGTAAGTGTACACAACTGTATTTTCCCTTGATCCCTTGCCTCAAACAGGAGTTGGCATAGTGGGCGCAGGCTTGCTCCCACAGTCAGGGCCAACCCTTCAAATTCAGTCATCGATGTCAGACCCTAACCACAGATGCTTCAGAGACAGCCTAGGAGGCTCATTTCCAGAACCTACAAACCCAGGAAAGGTGGGATCTCAGCCACATGGACAGACATCAATTGGAGGGAACTCATGGCTGTACAAAAGGGCCTAATAGCCTTCAAGGAAAAATGGACACCAGGCTTCCTGTTAATAAAGCTAGACAATACCACAGTAATGTGGTACATAGACAGGGAGGAACACATTCTTACCCCGTGTGCCATCTAGCACTTAAAATCTAGGAAACAGTGCATTCTCTGGATCTGCACCTCATAGTTCAAAGTGCTCTGGCAGGCCATCTCAGTCTGCACCGAGAAATTTTACAGACTATAACCCAAACCTAGGGAGTTTCACAGGTGGACCTCTTTGCATCCATGGAAAACAATCACTTGCAAAAATTTTGCACCAGGAATGAGGAGGAGACGGCCTGGAAAACAGATGCCTTTTCCTTTTCATGAACCCAACTTTTCATTTATGCATTCCACCCCATACCCCTCCTACCTCAGTCCTTTTCAAAAAAAGGGAAGAGGGCCCAGAAGCAATGCCGATAGCTCCAGACTGGCCCAGACAGCAGTGATATCCTCTCCTCCTCAAGCTCACCAACCAGACACTGGCTTCTGCCTTAGAGGGAAGATCTTCTGACACAGAACTGAGGAAAATGGTCCATCCCAACTTACAGATCCTCAGCCTTGCAGCCTGGATGATCCCACAACATCCTTCATTGGTGGTACCCTAAGTAAATAGGTGCTAGATATCCTCAAAGAATCCAGAAGGCCTAGCACTAGGAAATCTTACAAAGCTAAGTTTAAAAGGTTCTCTATTAGGTTACCACCTAGACCCAAAATCAGGTCATATTTCCAATGTACCGGAATACCTGACTGGCTTGCTGAATCAAGGACTACCTCATTCTTCAATTAAAATCCATGCTTCTGCCAACTCTGTATATGTGCCTTCTCAACCCCCTATCTTCTTCCATCTACTCTTAAGACAATTTCTTAGGGAAGTAATTCACATTAGACCTCTCAGAAGGAAACCTACTCCTTCATGGGACCTAAACTTTGTGCTAGAAAAGCTAACATTACCTCCTTTTGAACCAGAAGCTTCTGGTGATCTGAAGTTCCTGACATGGAAAATAGCACTGCTACTAGCTATCACTTCAGCCAGGAGGGTTTCTGAGTTACAGGCCCTCATGGCAGTTGGAACATTTTCTTATCTTCTACAAGGATAGGGTCTGTCTTAGAAGCAACCCATCCTTTATGCCCAAGGTGGTCACTGACACTGATCTAAATCAGGCCATCCATCTCTCTACCTTCTTTCCCAACCCAGAAAACAACAGAGAGAGAGAGAATTCTGCATTCCCTGGATGTGCACAGACAGCTATGCTTTTACCTGGACAAGATAAAAGCCCTGAGAAAAACTAAACAGCTTTTCATTAACTTTGCCCCTGGCTCAGAAGGCAAGCCAGCCTCTAAGCAAACTATTTCCAAATGGATCTCTCATTGCATCTCCTTTTGTTACAGCTCTCATGACAAGGTCTCACCAGTTGGTATTAGGTCACACTCCACCAGGGCTACTACAGCCACTGCTGCCTTCTTTAATGGTGTCCCCACCAAGAACATCTTAAAGGCTTCCATCTGGTCCTCAGTGCATACCTTCACCATGTGCTACCACTTGGCATCCTTCTCCAGATGTAGAGCAGGCTTGGCCACTGCTGTCCTGCAGGGCATCCTCTCTTCTCCTTAGGCTCCTTCCTCACTCTTTTCAGTTTTGGGAATCCTCCCAATAGTCAGGACTGCAGCAGTGAAACATGAAGGACATAATACAGTTGTGTACACTTACCATAAATGTAGCTGTTTGTATGTATTCACTGCTGCAGTCTCCTTTTCCTCCCAACCCCCCTTAGCCTACTATGTAGCCTTCTTTCTGTCTTTGCAATTCAGCTAAGGAAACATTCCTTGGTTTTCTGTTTGTCAGGTTCTCCTTTAGATACCTGCAGTCTTGTTAGGGCTCCTCTTAGTTGGGGACAAGAAAATACTGGCTTCATGACACAGGCTGGCTATCTTTCTACCCGAGTGTACTGACACTGGTCAGGGCATCTGCCAGCCTGGGAGCCGGAAAGATTTTTCTCTGGTAGTCGGGCCGGCCGAGGGCCTTCACAGTAGGAAATCTCAATAGTCAGGACTGCAACAGTGAATACACTTGAGCATCTACATTTGTGGTAAGTGTACACAACTCTAATTTTCCTTACCATCCACTAAGATATAATCAGACCAGGAGTAGTGTGTTATTTCAGACAAGTATGTTAATTTTCATTCTCTCTATCTCCACTAGTGTTCTTTCCAACAGCTTCAAACATGCACTTATTCCTGTCCCAAAAACACCAGGTGCAGCATATTCTTCAGATTTTTTTTTAAATATTGCAAACTTATGCTATCTGGCTAAAATATTAGGAAAGATTATTTGTGAGAAACACTGGCATGCATTCTAAAATGTGACATTCTCACACACTAGCAACATGTCTTTCACCCCAGTTTCAGAGTCCATAACAGCCTTTTACACTCTGACCACATTTTGTAAAACACAGACAAAGTGGTTAATCACAGATGAAATATTTTTACAGCTCAAAATAGCATTTGGACTGGTCAATCACACTAAGAAAAAAAAAAACTGAATAATTGTGGTTTATTCCCCACCCCCAAGTTTACTTTAGTATGAAGACTGTGTCATTAATAGATTGCTTACTATATATTGGGATTGCCATAAGGCTGTCAAAGGCAGTTGCTCAAGAGTCCCTCAGAGATTAGTACTGGGTCCCCCCCCCCATTTTTTGTGGAATTTATAAACAACTTCCCATCACTTATTTCCAGCCAGAACTACATAGATTATGTAGATTATGTAATATTTATGAGACCACCAGACCAGGTACATTTCCAGCACTGCAGTCAGTGATTTTTTTATTTATGTGGGACCAGCTCACAAGCAATCAACTTATAGTAAACATTTGAAAGTCGACCACTGCACTCTTTAAGTTACTACAAAAGCTATAAAATTGTCAAATCATTATCTTTTTACTATTACTGATCCTACAAACATTCCATCGACTTACACTTCTCTATGGTATGGTACCGTGAGACCCTACTACATCCCTCCCTGTCTGTTACTACAGTCAGTTTGCAGTTTACTGTATCTCTAAACTGCTTATTAGGGAGGCCAGATGGGCAGTTGTCGTCATTTTCATCCCAAGGCTAGAATATGGCTTAACTATTACAATTTTGAACTTACCTACCAACACATTGCAGACAACTGAAAAAACACTTTGGTTCATACACCTCTCAAACTGTAAAGAACATCACTGTACAAGAATAAAAAGAGCTAGGTTGGCTGCCTATCACAGTTAGAACTGATTTACTACGTATTATCTTTACATTCATGTTGGTTAACTCAAAGTTACTGGCTTCCTTAAAAAAAAAAGCAAAAAAAAAAACTTTTTAATTACAAACGCTCTTACAACTTAAAAAATGTGAGATGCTTTACTACTTGTCCAAAGAGAAAAAAACAGCTTCACAGCACCATTGTTCACTGATGAAGGACTTTGTCCGAAAGCTTTGTTTTGGAAAATTGGAATATTCGTATTAAAACCTTTTACACTTTTAATACTTGGTGCTGTGAAGCTGTTTTTTCTCTTTGGACTTTTTGTTGTTTTACAGCTTCGCTTTATCTCAGTGGTGGTTATTTTACTGTTTCGATGCTTTACTACTTGCCAGAGTCCACTACAAATGGAGTAAAACAGAGATCTTTCACAAAAATTGCCTCAACATGTTAGAATAAATTACCAGAGGGTGTCAAGTTGGTGACTGACTTAAAAATTTCAAGACAAAACTTTAAAAATGTTTCCTAAATTAATTCAAATGGTACTGCTTTAGGTATACAACTTAATATATACTGCTGTCTGTGCAACATGCACATAACTTTATATATTTACTTATTATGCCAAATTTCAAAGTACGTTCAGAACAGTGTACCATGAATTATTTTTTTTGTTTCTCTGTATTCACACAAGTATGTGCTCTTGTGACAATCTTCATAGCCACTAGAAATCAACATGCATTGTTTTTGAGATCACTAATCCCTATTGGAAATGTGATGTACAATACTTGCACATACAATCCTTTGTATTTTATATTTCCATGTTAATTCCTGTTATGTAACTTCTGGACTCAGGCTGTGGGGAAAGGGTCTTTGGACCAGTCCACTTATCTGGTTAATAAAATAAATAAAATGAGTAGACTGCTTGTCTTAGATGTTTTATTTTGAAACAGCCCTGATTCCCAACCTCAAACATGTTTTTAAATTGAATGGTAAACTTATAACAGTTTTTGTTCACTGACATGCAACGTAAGTTATCAATAAACTGTGTTGGAACTATTCATTTTCCCTAGATATCCCACTAGTGTTGTATAGTAAGAAGCTTCACTCACTGATACAGACGACACTTAACAGAGAGCAGAGATAGGTCAAATTCTTTGGTTGTGCAGTCATTGTACACATGACAAACATCTTTTATAATGTTTGACAGTTGTGATTTGCCATCTAGTAAGTATGCCATGGTATAGAATGTTTATGAAGTAAAGAAAGATGCACAAATTGAAATCAGAAAAAGTCGCCAAGTCTTTTACCACTAGAGGAAGATGTTTCTTTAAAATGTCTTGTGTTGCACCACTTAAAAATCTGCCTTATGGAGGGATTGAAGGTGTTTATTTCATTATGTAAAAAGACTGGGGAAAGTTATCACTTTCTTGCTGGTAGACAAAATGTCTGGAGATTTGTAACTAGTATGCTAGAAGGAGAAGCTCTTACTGTGGTAGCTGGAATTAATGTGATGTGTTCTGCAGCCCAGTTTTCAGTGCCCTTTTTATGTGGTGTATGTGGAGCTATGCTTCCCATCACCTGTCACTGATAATGGCATCTTGTGGATACTTTTTTTATTTTAATCCACTAATCATGGCACTGCCCAGACCTAGAATTAACCAGAGTGAAATAATTATTTCAGTCAGAGCATTTACCACATCCTTAGGTTTGTACTCTGATGAGACAAGAAAGGAGTTGTGTTTCAAATACTTTTTGGACACATTCAATTTAGAAAAGGGGTGGACGTATAGTTGTATTTATAACGTATTTAGAACCTATTTGTTTTGATTTTTACTGACAGAATTTAGGTGCTTGGTGACATTTGAATGAATTTGTTTGATTGGTCAACTGATTTATACCACCTTTTTTATTTGATCTGCTTTTCTTTCAAGAAATTTATTTTATTGTAAGCTTGATGGAGACTGTCATTCAAAAGACTGGTGTATGAATAATTTTCATTTTTTACTGCTCATTAAATACCATGAAATTTGTGACTTGCTTTTTTATGTGCAAGAAAGTTTGCTTTTTATGTACAAGAAAGTTTGCTGTAACAATTTAAAGACAACTGTATGCTTCCCTTGATGTTCTTCGTGTTTCAGTGTTGCAGTCATCACACTTGGTTTATCTGCCTGCAGGTAGCCCTCAGTCGGCCCGAATACCAGAGACTTAGCATTTCTGCGTCAGATGCTGTCACTCCAGGACTGATGTCAGGGGTATAAAAACAGGCAACCGAAGTCATTACATTAGTCTTTCTTGCCGAGGAACCCAAACAGTTCGCAAGTGCCGGTCGGCTGCTACCTGAATTTTCGTTTATGAATTGAATAATTCTGAAGTCTTCTAAAGCTAAGTACCCCATTGGGGATCCTTTATTCTTGCTCTAACGGATGTCAGAAAAAGTTAACAATTGTCTTGCCTGTGGAAAGCAAATACCTCACAGAGATTTTCATTCTTACTACATCACCTGTTTAGACCCAGACCACGATGTACCTCGCTGTTGGTTTTGTGCTTTGTTTAACGCCCGAACCATTTGTCATTGGGCTCTTTGTCACTAAATTCGTTCGCTCTCGATCTCCGTATTCTGAAATGGCTTCGGTAAGCCATCTGACTACTAATTTTCCAAAAAAACATAAGGATAAAGACAGAAGCAGACTGCATAGGTCCAAAGCTGCCAACGACACTTCCATTAAGCTAGTCGCTAGTCCACCGGTACTCAGTGAGGCACTTTTGCAGCCCCTGATGCCCGCTTTAATGGATTCGCAGGCCTCCACCGAGACCCATTCAGCGTCCGGTATGCCGCGAGACTCTTCTTCGACTATGGAACTGGTGAATGTCTATACCTTGGATGGGTCTGGAGCCGCTGTGCTGGCACCAGCTTCTGAAGCAGTTCTTTGCTCAACCGATGTTCGACTCAAACCGACGACTTCCTTTTTAACCAAAACTACTGAGTTTCTTAGGCCCAGAGTATGTACTATTCCTAGAAAACTGACAACCAAAGTGCATGCTTCTGCTGCCATGCCACAAAAACAAATGCTTAGAATGGCAGAAGACCTTATTACGCTGATTAGGGCAAGTCAGCCTTCCCCTGCTAAGAGAAGAAGAGACCAGTCCCCTACAGCTTCTACAGACCAGGAGTCCGATGACTCTGAGATTTCTGATTATGAAGACATGCCCTTGTCTGCTTATGAGGATTCAGATGCAGGGGAATCTTTTCCCTCTGCCTCCCCACCAAAGGATTTTTCTTTTGGTGAAACCTTTTATACCTTAAGAGAGCATTTCAACTGGGAATGCCAAGACTATCCTCTGTCCAAAAAGAGACTCAGAGAATTCCTAGAGTTGCCTCAGCACAGGCCTTTAGCAGTACCCCCTGTCCTGGATGATGTTTTTATGAAATCCAGTCTTACTCCTGACACTTTACTCCTGCCCCTAGAAAACCAGACAGATACTATAGAGTACCTGACACTCACAAATTTCTTTTCAAGAATCCTACTGCTGACCCGGAGATCATTTCCCAGGGGCCTAAAGATATCAAGGCTACTACAGGCAAGAATCCCACCCCTTCGGACAGGGATTCCAGAGCTTTGGACAGATGGGGTAAGAAGGTATGTACCTCTGCAACTCTTGCTATTAGGGCATTGAATTTTTAGTTTCACATGCTGAAGTACCAGCAGCATATTATGGAACTTATTAAACAAAAAGTGGCAACCTTTACAGACTGTGCAGAAAATAAAGAATTGCAGGAGCTTATGCACTCTGCAAACCAAGTCAGCAAGCATACTTTGCAGTGTGGCTTGGATGTCCTAGAAGCATCTTGCTGGGCAGCAGTCACTGGCTCTGTACTGAGAAGACATGTTTGGCTATAGGAGCAGACCTTGCCAGACCATGTTAAATCAAAGTTACTAGATGCTCCTTTGAACAAGAACAGTTTGTTTGGCACCAAAGCAGATGAGGTTTATAAAAAAGATGGAAGAAAAAGCTAAGTCTAAGCAGACTGTTAAAGAATTCTTACAAGTGCAACCCCCTAGATTCAGTGGGGATTGCCCTTCCAAACACTGGTCCTTTCCAGCCCCCTCCAGGCCTTCTCAAACCAGACCCAGGGAAACAGACCACTCTGACTACAGTCTCAGGGTATGCAGAGATCTAAGCAATGGAGTGCCTCCACCCCTAAAGCAGGGAGTGGTAAGCCACCTCCTTACGGAAAAAAATCTCGCAATGACTTCTTTACTCCACTCCCCAGCCCTGCCCAATTGCTTGTGTCCCTAGCAGGAAAACTTGCCCTTCATGCAAAAAACTGGATGTCCATCACACAGGACCGGTGGGTCCTCAACATTGTATCCCAAGGGTACAAATTTTATTTCCATTCAATGCCACCCCCAAGCAGATTTCCAGACCTTCCTCCAAACCAGTGGGCAGAGGCTCAAAGCCAAGTAGCTTCCCTGCTCAATATCCGAACTATTCAGCCGGTTCCAGTAGAACAGAGGGGTCAAGGATTCTACTCCAGACTCTTCCTAGTACCCAGGAAAGAGAGCTCTTGGTGCCCAATCCTGGATCTTTCAATTCTCAACACCTTCCTGGTGGTACCAAAATTCAAAATACTTACCCTGCAACAGCTTCTTCCTATGCTAGCCAAGGAAGCCTGGTTAGTCACCCTAGACTTAAAAGAAGCCTATCTGCACATCTCCATAAGGGAGTCATGCAGGAAGTGTCTACGTTTCAGGGCAGGATGTATGCATTATCAGTTCTCTGCACTTCCCTTTGGCTTATCTACTGCGCCCAGAGTTTTCACAAAATGCCTGGCTCCAGCCATTGCATACTGCAGGCAGAGAAATATCCAAATTTGCCCGTACTTGGACGACTGCCTGATTCAGGCAGACAGTCAGGAATTGCTGTTGCAGCACCTGACATTTCTGAAACACCTTCTCACTTCCTTGGGGTACACCATCAATGAAAAGAAATCAAAACTGGTACCCAGTCAGAAGATTAGAATGTTCTTCGTCTCCCATTGCTGCAGTCCTTACATATGGGTAGTCCGCTGTCCACAATCGGCCCGAATACCAGGGTAGGAACGGCGCGGTCAGTCGTGCCAGTACAAATGCGCATGACCGACGCCATATCCTCAGTCTTTCTTGCCGCGTGGTCCTAAGCAGAAGCAGCGCTTATGAAAAGCCATGCGTTTCTGGAATTGTCGGTTTTGAGTTTCAGACCGGAGACCAAGTTGGGCTAGACACTTTTGTCTTTTCTTGCCTCAGTATTGACGGATGTCAGAAAAAGTTAATAACTGTATTTCTTGTGGGAAACATATTCCTCATAGGGATTACCATACACTCTGTATTCCTTGTTTAGGGCCTGAGCACGACGTTGTTGGGTGTCGCGTGCTACTTTTAACAAGCGTACTATTAAACGTCGGTTAGACTGTGCTAGGCTAGTGTTTAATTACAACATGCCGCCGGATTCTCCGATGCCTGGTTCTTCTAAGAAACGCAGAAGAGAGGTCTGCGTCCAAACAGGATGAGTCACCACCGACTGCTTCAGCGGCTCCTTCTGAAAATTTACCTGAGTCTCTAGGGGAGCCTTTGTTACTACAGGAAGTGGCTTCTCCTGTGTTAGGCCAGGCTGAGGGTGCTTCTCAGGTGTCGGTGGTTCCCTCCCCTCTTAGGGTAGTTAGGCCTCCTCCTTCTCAAAGCAAAAGCCATTCTAAGTCTAAGTCTGCCCCTGCTGGTGCTAGTTCCCAGGGTCCAGCTCCTAGGAAGCACATGTTAAAGATGGCTGAAGATCTGATTACTTTAATTAGGGGTTCTCTGCCCCCCCTGAGAAGAGGCCCAGGGTAGAGACTGAGTTGGAGGGTTTGGTTCAGTCTTCCAATGAGTCTGATTCCTCTGTGGAAGAACTTCAGGATTTCCCTCCCTATTCTGATTCGGAGGCTGAGGACACTACTCCTCTGTCGTCCCTCCAGAAGATTTTTCTTTCTCTGAGACTTTGCATTCCATGAGGGAACATTTCAAATGGGAAGGCCAGGATTACTCTGATTCTCGTAAAAGGCTAAGAGAATTCTTGTTTTTGCCTCGGCATAGGCCTTTGGCTATTCCCCCTGTACTGGATGTTGTTCAGGATGTATTTTCTGAGGCTGCCCTTAACCCAGATTCTCTGCCTCCTGCCCCGGTTAAACCAGATAGATACTACAGGGTTCCGGAAGCTCACAAGTACTTATACAAGAGTCCTAGGGCTGATCCAGAAACTATTTCTCAAGGCCCCAAAGGTGTTAGGGCTTCTGTGGTTAAGAATCCAGTTCCTTTGGACAAGGATGCTAGGGCCCTGGATAGGTGGGGTAAAAAACTGTATACCTCTTCTACTTTGGCTATGAGAGCTTTAAATTGTCAGTTTCATATGCTCAGGTATCAAAATTATTTGCTGGGTCAATTGAAATGTAAAGTAGATGCTTTAGCTGAAGGTATTGATTGTAAGGAGCTTCAGGATTTAGTGCATGCTTCAGACCAGGTTGGTAAGCATTCTTTGCAGTGTGGTTTTGATGCTTTACAAGCTTCTTCCAGGGTGGCTGCTACTAGTTCTGTTGTTCGCAGGCATGCCTGGCTTAAAGATCAGACCTTGTCAGAGCATGTTAAGGCTCGAATTATGGATGCTCCTTTGCAATCTGATGTTCTTTTTGGCCCTCCAGTAGAATCAGTTTTGAAAAATGGAGGAAAAAGCTAAGTCTATGCAGACAGTTAAGGACTTTTACAGGTTCAGCCCCCTAAGTTCAGTAGGAATTGGCCTGCTAAGGGATGGTCTTTTCCCTCTTCGGATTTTCATTCTAGGGGCAGGTCGAGGCGAGGTAGAGGTAGGGCTTCCTCTCAGGGCCCTGTTACTTCTAGGACTTTGAGTTCTTCTACCCCTTCTGCTGGGGAGGGCAGGGGTCAGTCCTTTCGGAAGCAGACCCAATGACCTGTGTTTTCAGCTGCCGGATTCTGCTTTGCTGGCAGCTCCTCTAGGAGGAAAACTGGGACTTTTCAAAAGGAGTTGGCATTTGGTTACCCAAGACAAATGGGTATTGGACATAATAAATCGAGGCTACAAATTTTATTTTCACACATTCCCTCCTTTCAAAGGTATGCCGGATGTGCCTCATCAGCAAAGACTGGAAGCACAAGCACAAATTTCTTCTCTGCTTCAGTTGGGAGCAATACAGGAAGTTCCTTCTGCGGAAAGAGGCACAGGGTTTTATTCCCGTCTTTTCTTACTGCCAAAGAAAGGAAATACTTGGAGACCAATTCTGGATTTATCCATTTTAAACACCTTTCTGGAAATTCCAAAATTCAAGATGTTAACACTGCAACAGCTGTTACCTATGCTGGGCAGAGATCACTGGATGGTGACTTTGGATCTCAAAGAGGCCTATCTTCACATTCCTATCAGGCCCAGTTGCAGGAAATTCCTGAGATTTCGGAATGGGAATTTGCATTATCAGTTCTCTGCATTGCCCTTTGGCTTATCTACTGCGCCCAGGGTATTCACAAAGGTCCTGGCTCCAGTAATAGCTTTTCTCAGACTAAAAGGAATTCAAATTTATCCTTATCTGGACGACTGTTTGATAATGGCTCAAGGCAAGCACGAACTTCTTCAACATCTGCAGTATGTAATGACAGTTTTCAGATGCCTAGGGTATTCTGTGAACGAAATAAAGTCCAGTCTAGTACCCTCACAAGAGATGTGTTTTCTGGGTGTAAGACTGAATACAGCTACTCAGATGGCATTTGACAAACAAAGAAATCTTCACCTATACTTCCAACAGCTATCAGTAATGTCCAGGCTGACTGCAAGGACAGTCCTTCAAGCCTTGGGGTTCATGGCATCTTGCATTCTAGTACTTCCCAATGCCAAACTGCATATGAGGAAGCTACGATGGTATCTCAAAAGCGTTTGGACTCAACACAGCCACTATTTGGACACTGTCATTCGAATTCTACCTTGCATTCAGAAAGAATTTGTGTGGTGGGCTCAGGAATGTCACCTAAACAAGGGACTCTCTGTGACCCGACCAGAGGCAAGTCAGATATTAACGACAGACGCCTCGGAGTCAGCCTGGGGAGCTCATTTCAAAGGAAAATGGATTCAAGACCTTTGGCCCCCAGAGCTACTTTACTTGCATATCAACATGAAAGAGATGCTGGCAGTTCAATTTGCATTGAAAGCATTCAAGGACTTACTTCAACCAGGACTGGTGTTGATTCGAACAGACAACACAACTGTCATGTGGTACATCAACAAGCGGGGGGAACTCATTCTTACCCTCTTTGCAGACAAGCAATGCTGTTATGGGAAACTGCTTTAAATCTGCACATCACTCTTCGAGCACAGTTTCTGCCAGGAGCACAAAATTCTTTAGCAGATGTTCTGAGCAGACAGATGGTGGATCCTCACGAATGGAATTTGGACCCTCAGGTATTTCTTCAGTTGACCATGGCTTGGGGAACTCCAGACATAGATCTGTTCGCTTCTCCTCTGAATTTCCAACTACCTCTGTTTTGCACAAGGCTGTTTCATCCAAAAGCCTGGAAAATAGATGCACTATCCTTCAGTTGGAGCAACCTTCATGTGTATGCCTTTCCTCCTCTGCCTCTTCTTCCAAAAGTACTGTTGAAAGTCAGGAGGGACAAACCTTGCATGATCCTTATAGCACCGGATTGGCCTCGTCAGCATTGGTACCCTCTGTTGAGGAGCTTAATTCATGGGACACCTTGGCCATTACCACAGATTCCTCAATTATTGTCTCAGGAAAACAATCATTTTCTCAATGTCAGGGTGCAATCCCTACACCTGACAGCCTGGCGCATTCTATTTTAAAGAAGGAGGGCCTTCAGCTTCCTCAACAAGTTTTGGATGTTATTTTGGAAGCCAGGCGACCTAGTACTCGAAAGGTTTATGCTGATAAATGGAAGAGATTTTTTCTTTGGGGTTCAGCTAAAGGCTTTGATGTCAAATTGCCTAATTTGAGTTGTACATTGCAATATTTGACTGTTTTATTGGACAAGGGTTTGTCCTTCTCTTCTGTGAAAGTGCATGCTGCAGCTATTTCTGCTCACTATGATTGTGACCCTCCTTTGTTTTCACATCCATTGGTTAAACAGTTTCTTAGAGGGGCAAAGAATATAAGACCCCCACGAAGAGCTCCTACTCCTGCCTGGGATCTTAATTTTGTTTTGGAAAAGCTGACTCTGCCTCCATTTGAACCTGCAGCTACAGCTGAATTGAAGTTGTTGTCTTGGAAGAATGCTTTTTTGTTGGCTGTTACTTCTGCTAGAAGGGTATCTGAATTACAGGCCCTCATGGCAGTGGAACCTTTTCTGATTTTTCACAAGGACAGAGTTTCCTTACATACTAATCCTACTTTCATGCCTAAAGTGATTTCTAATGTGGCATTGAACCAATCTATACATTTGCCTACTTTTTATGCTAACCCCCAAAATAAAGGGGAAAAAGTTTTGCATTCTTTGGATGTACATAGGCAGTTAAGGTATTATTTGAGCAGAACCAAAGAGTTCAGAAGATCTCAACAATTATTTGTTTCTTTTGCTTTGACTTCACAGGGGAAAGCTGTCTCGAAACAAACTATTTCCAAGTGGATTGGCCATTGTATTACTTTTTGTTACTCTCATCATGGAAAGGATGTTCCAGTTGGGATCAGGCCTCATTCTACTAGGGCTACGGCCACCTCTACTGCTTTTCTGAGAGGGGTAGCTACTAAAGATATTCTAGAGGCAGCCACTTGGAGTTCTGTACATACCTTTACAAAGCATTATCATTTACCTCTTTATTCTAGGTCTAGGGCTGGGTTTGCCACTGCAATCTTACAGGGCATGTTAGCAGCTCCTACTGCTATTTAGTTAGCCAGCCTCCCTTTTTTCCGTTGCTCTGGGATTCTACCCATATGTAAGGACTGCAGCAATGGGAGACGAAGAACATAGTACAGTTTTGTACCTACCATAAATGTAGATGTTCGAGGATCTCCATTGCTGCAGTCCAATTTTCCCTTCCTCCTTCCCCCTTTCCATTTTTAGGTTGGGTTTTGGGTGGTGTTTTTTGCATTCTGACGTCTGAGGCAAGAAAGACTGAGGATATGGCGTCGGTCATGCGCATTTGTACTGGCACGTATGGCGTCGCCAGTCTCGCGCCGATGACCGACGCGTTCTAGATTGTGGACAGCGGACTACCCATATGTAAGGACTGCAGCAGTGGAGATCCTCGAACATCTACATTTATGGTAGGTACAAAACTGTACTTTTCTGGGAGCAAGCTTGGACACAACACCCCAGATGGCATTACTCACTTCAAGAAAAACAAGTCTATCTGACAACCTACTTCAAACAAATGGCCACCAGAACCCAGCTATCTGCAAGAAAAATACTGCAGGCCCTAGGGTTTGTGGCCTCATGTATAGTGCTAATTCCATATGCAAGACATGTTTAGTGCTAATTCCATATGCAAGACTACATATGAGGAAACTTCAATGGTACTTAAAAAGTCTTTGGTGCCAAGATTCCCAGGAACTGGAAACAGTCATTCCTATCATACCCTGTCTAAGGACAGAGTTTCTTTGGTGGGCAGAAGCATGCTACCACAACAAGGGACTGCCCTTTTCTCAACCCCATGCCACCCAGACCCTAACCACAGACGCATCAGACTATGAATGGGGAGCACACATGGATGGCAAATGCATTCAGGGCCACTGGAGCCCAAGTCAAATTCACCAGCACATCAACCAAAAAGAGATGCTAGCTGTGCAGAATGCCCTGACAGTGCTTTCAGATCCGTACTCTTTCTAGGACAACCGCTAATAAAATCAGACAACACCACAGTTATGTGGTACATCAACAAGCAGGGGGGAACCCACTCCTACCCACTCTGCAGGTTAGCCATGGCCCTGTGGCTCACAGCCTTGGACATGCAAGTCCATCTGCAAGCTCAGTTCCTGCCAGGCAAACAAAACTCACTGGCAGACAACTTAAGCAGAAATCTCCTAGAACCACACGAGTGGCAATTGGAGCCCAGCACCTTCAATCTTCTGATTCAGAAATGAGGGACCCCAGAGGTGGATCTTTTTACCTCCCCCTACAACCACCAGCTCATCAACTTCTGCACCAGGAATCCTCACAGCAGGGCCTGGAAAGTGGATGCCCTATCATTTTAGTGGGTAAATCAATCTATGCCTTTCCCCCTCTGCCCCTTTTCTCAAGAGTATTACTCAAGGTAAGACAGGACAGACCAAGGACCATTCTGATTGCCCCGGACTGGCCATGCAAGCACTGGTACCCACTCCGCAGCCTGTCACCGGTGCCACCCAGAACCCAACCCTGATGCATAAATCCTGCCCTGAAACGTAGATACTTCCTGCACTACTCCCTTATGGGGATGTGCAGATAGGCTTCTCTCTGTCAGAAAGAGGGACAGATTTTGGATCCGCAACTGCAAACCCTAAGTCTTGCAGGCTGGCTTACTCCTTGAATTCTCCCCCAGCAAGCCCTAAGCAAGCAGGTGCTGAATGTCATTCTTGAAGCCAGAAGACCCAGTACATGACAATCCTATGCCGATAAGTGGAAAAGGTTCTGCTCCTGTATTTAGTCTAAAGGAGAGGACACAACTCTGCCCTCCCTGCCTCTAATCCTGGATTACTTAGCAGATGTACTCCACAAAGGCCTGTCCTTCTCCATTAAGATACATACCTCAGCCATTTTGGCTCATTACAACACTGAGCCACCTCTCCTCTCGCACCCTCTTATCAAACAGTTCATGAGAGGGGCAAACAACTTAAGGCCACCAAGGAGAGCACCCACCCCTGCTTGGGACCTTAACTTTGTACTGGAAAAGCTCAAGCTTCCCCCCTTTGAACCTGCTGCGTCAGCAGAGTTAAACTTCCTCTCTTGGAAAACAGCCTTGCTTCTGGACATCACTTCAGCTAGAAGAGTGTCTGAGCTACAAGCACTTATGGCTGTGGAACCCTTCATTATTTTCCATGCTGACAGGGTTTCCCTCAGGACTAACCCTTCCTTTATGCCTAAAGTGGTGTCCAGTGTGGCTCTCAACCAATCCAAACATTTGCCATCTTTCTTCCCTAATCCTCAAAATAAAGGGGAAAGGATCCTGCACTCCTTGGACGTGCACAGACAGCTCAGATTCTACCTTGATAGGACTAAGCCCTTCAGAAAATCTGACCAGTTACTAGTCAGCTTTGCAACAGGGGCAGAGGGCAAGGCCATTTCAAAACAAAAAAATTCCAAATGGATAGCACACTGCTTCCATTTCTGCTGCAAGCACCGTGGGAAACCAACCCCTGAGGGAGTCAGAACACATTCCACTAGGGCAACATCTACCTCTGCAGCATTTTTCAAGGGAGTCCCTACCAGGGACATCCTGGAAGCTGCTACCTGGAGTTCTGTACACACCTTCACCAAGCATGATCACCTGCCTATCTTTTCCAAATCCAGGGCAGGTTTTGCAACAGCAGTCCTACAAGGCATGCTAGCCAGCCCTAACTCTTCTTGACTGCCTCCACCCTTCTTCAGCTTTGGGAATCCACCCAAGTGTGATGACTGCAACAGTGAAACACGAAGAACATAGTACAGTTGTGTGCACTTACCATAAATGTAGATGTTCGAGTGTATTCACTGTTGCAGTCCTGGTTTCCCTCCCTCCAACCCCCTGGTTTTTCTCTCTCTCCTCTCTATGGCTATTAGTCACCCCTTTCAGGGGTATTGGTATTTACTTTTTACTGGTGGTGTTTTCCCTTCCATAACTTAGCTCCCTATTTAGGGGGATCCTGACATTTGAGGCAAGAAAAACTGATGTAATGGCGTCAGCTGCCTGTTTTTATACCCCTGACGACCGTCTTGGAGTGACAGCGTCCGACGCAGAAATACTGAGTCTCTGGTATTTGGGCTGACTGAGGGCTACCTGCAGGCAGATACCCCAAGTGTGCTGACTGCAACAGTGAATGCACTCGAACATCTACATTTATGGTAAGTGTACACAACTGTACTTTCCTCATTAGTTCTAAAGCTGCAAGTCTCAGATAATGTTGCTTACTGATGCCCCTACACAATATTGCACACTCTTACTGTGGGCTGCCGCTTTCTCTTTTTTTTTCTCAGTGTAGTTTGCTGACTCACCCTATTCAGTATTCCCTGCTGATGATAGTGACCATTTTTGTCACAAGAACCATATTAGGACAAGCTTTGCTGTGTGTTATTCAGTGTTCTAAGTCATTAGAGGGATTGAGTACTGAGTTCTTTTTTTTTTTTTTTTTACTTCAAATGTTACACATAGTTTGATCATTTGAAAAACTGTCTTCGAATGCTTTGACAAGGATTTTTCCTCGGATCCTTTGGATGATAAAAGATAGTTCAGACCACATGAAGCAATATTGCTGTCTCCCTTGCAAGCAAATCTGTAGGTTGGCTTTTGGTAGAATCAGAAGGGACTCAACTTAACTGGATAATTAGAAGAAATACGTGTGTGTGTGTGTGTGTGTGTGTGTGTGTGTGTGTGTGTGTGTGTGTGTTTATTATGAACATAGCAATTGGTGTTACCTGTGGTTATCACTGCTGGTGTGGTGTCCATTTGCAATTAGCAATGATTCACTGTGTGTGTGCTTTTTTTTTCCAAGGCTGTATTACCATATGTTAATACATTTTAAATAAGAGTTGTGGACGGAGGGGCACTTCACCACTTCCTACTTTGTGGTGCAGGTCTGAGGCCCCATGAAAGAAACACTTTTTAAGGTGATTTCAGGTTAAACAGTTTGTTATCTAGTAAATGTGATTCAGCAATATTAGTTTTTAATCTTTGTTTTTTGTGAGTTATATTTAGTGATTTATTTCCAGTCACTGCTGATTCTAAATGTGTGTGCGCGAGCGATATATATATATATATATATATATATATATATATATATATATATGTGTGTGTGTGTGTGTATATATATATATATATATATATATATATATATCTATGTATTATGTATATCTATCTCTATATGTATATGTATATATATATATATATATATATATATATATGGATCCCTATCACATGGTCGACAAGCCATTTGATCAACTTTCATTGGTCGACAGTTCATTTGGTCGACAAGCAGTTTTATGTGGGGGGCTTCACCCCCCACACCCCCCAATGTGGGGGGCTGTGCTCCCCACAAACCCCCTAACTATATATATCAACTCCAGGGTCGCACAACATTGGGTAGGGGGGCAAATCTGCCTGTCGACCAAATGAAAGTCGATCAAATGGCTTGTCGACCATCTCAGGTAGACCCATATATATATATATATATATATATATATATATATATATATATATATGTATATATAAATAAAGGGCTGTGGAATGATTAAAATTTTTAATTGAGATTAATCTAACAAAAAAGACTCTGTGTTTATTCAAATCCTTATAGTACATGGGTTATCGCAATTACACAAAGAAACTGGATGAAAGACGACTTTGTTAAACACCTTTGTGTTGCAAGTAAAATTATTAACAAAGCTGTTTTGAGCATATTTCACCAGTCTTATGCTTTAGCATAAACAGCAGGCTCTACGGTACAGTGTCAGAAAAGCAAAGCAGATCTAAAAGTCGGAATACACTTCACACTAGCATACTTTGTTTTTTCTTTATGGCAGTGTGTACTGTATTACAGCTTTTAAATCTGTTACAGGAACAGACAAACATTTGACTTCTGCCTGTAGTCTGTGAGATTACACTAAGTATTTTACAGCTTTCAAAACTCTGAAACAGGTGATGCTGCAACACTTTTTTTTCCTTTCTCTTTATATATTTTAGTACATTGGAGCAGCTAAAGCTCCATTATCTACAAAGAATTAAAACTGGGGTCTATCACCACTGACTAGCATCCCAGTCTGTCAGCTTTTCAAGTGAAGAGTGAAAAGAAAAAAAAAAGGACTTCTGCAAGGTGCCATGCCAATTGGCTGTCTTCCTGCAGGCAGTACCCACTCCGATTCTCCCACCAAACTGTTCAAGTGAAGAACAAAAAACAAAATAAATGAAAATAAAGAAGTGTGCTCCTTCTCCTGGCCCTTAGAACTACAGAAGCAGAGGAAAGGGAGGTTTCCTGAGGTTAGGCAAACGCTACATAGATGCTACATTTGCAGCATTTCTTTTTTCTGACTACAGTAGTACATAACATGGCTGTGTTGACTACAACAACTAGAAATTAAAAATTGTAAACTTATTTGTTATTTTTGTATTTGCTCTTCTGTTGCTTTTCCTAATACTATCTTGTGCTTATATGTACTACTATGATACTTATCAAACAGTAGATGTTATGTTCTACCTGTTATAATTTACTTTATTCTTATTTGTATTTTTGATATTTTTGATATTGTATCTTTTGGAGCTTTTCTCCCCAGGACTCCATTGAAAATGGGCTCATTCGGTCCAATGGATTATCCTGGCAAACAAACTTCAAATAAATAAATAACTTGTTTTTAAGTAACATACAGAATTTATGAAACACACCTCAATGGCAATAATCCTGTTAAAAGTACATACTTCCTGGGAAGGAAAAAAAATTGTCATTCTTATTAGATGACTGGCATTTTCGTATCAGAACCAGTAGTCTTTTTGATAGTAAATCAAATTACTTTCTTAGTGAAGAACTGACTTGGATGTTCAATATTTCAGAACAGGCTGGAAAAGGGATTGACTTTTTCTGAGTGCTAAACTAAGACATTAATTTCCTCCCAGTTCAATAGCCTTGCAGAAGCATTTTTTTTCTCAGTTACAAGAGCAGAAAGGTTCACTTCTCACTCATATATTCACACCAGACACAATAATGTATTGGTAAATTGATCTTCATCAATCTTTGTATTGTAAGATGCATTGAGTGCAAGTCTTTTAATATAGCGCATGCAGTGCAATTATGCTAAAAGCTCATAATGTGTTGTCTGGCACATGGTATTGAGCTTTTGCTTGCTTTTCAGAAAATGCCTTTCAGTAAATTAGAAATATTTGTTGGAAGGGTTGGCAGTTTCAAGGTTGTTTTTCATTTGTGTCACAGTTCAGTTAAAGAAAAGGTATGTCATAGTTATTATGTAGAGTTAACAGTATGCTGCTTGTGTTTTGAGATGTAAGTGGTTACAGAGTGAGTGCCTTTTAATGGTAGTTTATGGATCTCTGATCTCCATTCGATCATCAGGCTGCATCTGCCTTTGACTCCTGTATTCCCCCACATCAGGCTGCTTCTGCCTTTGACACCTGTATTCCCCCACTTCCCGGCATCCAAGGACATTATTGAGAATCTTGGATTATAGGCCTTTATCTTTCAGGGAGTCAGAATTTTTTTTTTATATTTGCTTCTAACCTCCCTCTTGTTGGATGGCAGATGTAATTCATTGCCAGATAAACATGGTTCTTGTTCTGGTACTTTTCTGCACACCTGCTGTGCTGAGCTAAAGATCATTTCCTTGTGGGGCAAGATTGCATCCCCACACCCCATTGTCTTTCATTGAGTCTGCACCCAATGTCTAACTGACAGATGCTGATTCTGCCACAGGATGCACACCAGTCCCTTGTCCTGGGATGAGTGATGCTGAATCAGCTTCTCAATCCCACCTGCCCGTAGCTGTCTTCTCCAGGGCTTGGGCTGGTAGTTCAACCCACCTTGTGTGGGTCATTGATCTGTTCCATGTAGCGCATCCAAATGAGTGTTCCTTCCAGTCCTTAAAGGGCTGTCTGTGACTCACTCCCTATAATGCATGAGGACACTTAACAGCAAATATTTGCCAGTTTTGAATTATTTTCACTGAAATGAGCTAGATATTTAAATGCCATGTCTGCTGATTTGAAGTCGGGCTCATAACTGTTGGGTTTTAGCATTTATGCCCCCGAATTGTCATGTAACACTTTTTATGATCATGTATCAACATGTGAAGGTTGTAATCTGTGTAGATAGTGCATTTCTCTTGGTTGTAAGCCCTAGTGTTGACTTCCCCATTATGCTAAAGTATGATTATTTTTTGCACTCATTTCAGCTTTGTTTCATTTCCGGTAAGTTTAGTTTGTTTTATTTTAAACAGTAAAAAAGTAATTTGAATGCCAGCCTGCAATGATGAGCAACTGTAGCAATATAGGCAGCAAAGGGAGAAAGTGATGGAGATAGCACACAGTAGACAACACATACTGTAAAAACCGCATGGTGTCACTTTGTTGTGCATAAAGTCCGTACAGTTTTCAGTGAGTAAAGACTGAGCCAAGTGCTACGTAGCATAAATATATGAATTCACTCCAAAGATTTAAAAAAAAAAAAGAAAAAAATGACTTGTATTTAAATCAAAGACGGGCATAAAATGCAAAATTGTAAACCATATATAGAAATTAAATATAATAAAACTTTGTTACTGTGAAGCAGAGACTTGACCAAGTAAAATGTAGCACTTTCTCCATGAAGATCACAAGTAAACACAGCCATAACTAGGCCAGGACGAGGAGGGTGGCTGCCTCAGATGCAAGCTGTTAAGAGGCTCAATCTGCAGGTGGTGATGGTATGACAGTGTAGTACCAGCATTGCTTTAGGAGGTTGGAAAATACCAAGGCTTTATGAGTGAATACTGCATTTTCAGAAGACTTTTTAAAATTTTTTGTTTCTCAACTGTGCTTTCTGTGATGTCACAAATGTTCCTGATTTTGCCTCACATTTTTGCTATGACCCTAGTAAAATTTTTGATTTTCTGGTAAATATGTGAGGTTCATATTTACATGGTCCGTCCTATTTGACTTAGGATTTATTGAGCCACTTGTCAGAGCCTTCCCAGCATTTCTCATGCTGCTTTCATACTTTTCCCTCCAATATTCTCCCTGTGTAGCAAACCACCTCAGATCTCCTTTACTGCTTTTGCGTACAACTAGATATTAGGCAAAGCTACGTGCTGTGCCTTTGTATTCTAAAACATATCTTCTGGTTTGACTTAAGTCTTTCATTTTTTTCCATTGGAGCAGCTTTTGTACTTTCCAGAATACCTTTCTGTTCCCTTCGCAGTCTACTTGTTTTTTGTTGTACCTTTATCTCTCGTTGTGTAGGTGGAAGGCACTGACATTTCTCCAGATGTCAGACTTCTAATATACACCTTAAACTGTGAACAGTTTTCAACATTCTATAGTGTTTCTAGGTGCACTGGGTTTAGATGTACATTTAGTTAAATATATAGATACATAGATATTTAGTGTAGTGCCTTTTTCTCTTTATTGTTGTTATTATGCTAGTGTTTATACCAGTTATTGTGTGTTTTTGTACTATTTAAAAAGGACGGGCCAGAAAAAGAAAAGAGATACAGAAAATGTTCTAGTTGTGGCCTTAAAATTCCACCCCAGTCCAAACTTGTTCTGCATGGTGTGCCTGGGGCCACAGCACTGGTCTGCAGACTGCTCAATCTGCGGAGCCTTCTGCCCTCACTCTTTGGCAAGTTGAAAAAATAAAATTAATTGTTAAAGGTTTAGTTCGCACTGAGCAATCAGTGAAGAAACCTAGAAGGGAAAAGAAAAAAAAAACAGAAAGATTGGGACTTGGATTCCAAGAAAAACAAGGCAGAAGACTCTGACCCTTCTTCTGCATAGAAAGCACAGAGAATGGAGTCAACTCCATATTCCACTGCAGAGAGATGATTTACCCCCTTCAGTGCTGTTACAGATGGAACCAGTTGTGATCTGTAACAAGTCACCAAAACATCAATCCAGCCATCACTCTTATGAGAAGAAACTGCCTCAGTTTATGTCCAGACCCTCTTCAACCTCCTCCTTATGATCATTCAGGTCTTTTAGGAGTGCTTCAGATACTGATTGGGAATTAATAATGAGGAGCTTTTTGATTATGCATATTGAGATGGATGCTATTCCATCCCTCTTGGTTTCTAGGGCAGATTGGGTTTGTCTCTTCCTCACCTATTCTTGCTTATTCCCCTGTTCATGTTTCAGCACCATGCATTTCAGAATCAAGGTACCTCCAGAGTCTTTGCGGCCATCACCGTACACTACTACTAGCTTGGTGCCATTACATATTCATCTGATGCATTCGGTGTCTGAGTCTTCAGCCTTCAAGGTTTCATCACCCATCTCCTCCTCAAGGCTGTCCAGTGTGTCATTGGTGCGGGTTCCTTTCTTGGTGCCATGTCTGTCCACCTTGGGGGAATGGAAGTGGTGCCAGTCAGGGCATGGATATGAAAGTTATGTATGTAAGATAATAATATATCCATGTTGTCTTAGTTTCATCTGGTCCAGCTCCACTCCCTCCTTCTCCCTTCCACATTGTCATTTTTCATCTTCTGGAGCTCACTCAGGTCTTGATGGGGACCCTGTCTGTCTTTTGCACAACTTTCATCTATAGTGAATAACGTTACAGTATCTCTTTTTCTTCATTCCTTCAAGCAATTAGTAGACTATTTGAAATCAGTCAGCAGACTTGATCTGAGGTAAATCAGCTAAGAAGAGGGAATTGTGGGTAGAGGAGTAAGAGCTCTCAAATCCAATACTCTGGTTAAGGCACCAAGGTCAGATCAAACCGTATCTGACATCCCGCATGCTGGACCAGACAAAAATAAGACAAACCCGGATCTATCGTTATGGTTAAGTACATAACTTTCACCCCCCCCCGATATTCCTAAAAGAGGATATATAAGAGGAGGCATTTAAAATCTCCTACTGAGTCTCTGACTTTTGACATCATCTTGGACAATAGAGAGAGTTTTTTCTATCCCCTCCAGAAGATGCCACTTTTGGTGAGATTGTGGAACTGATGAGTCAGTGGGGATCATAACTAACGACCCCTCTCAAAATGAGGAGGTGTTATTTTAGGTTTACGTACTGCACCCTGTACCTCCTGGGAAGTCAGTACTGCAGACCGTTTAATAGTTTTTGCTGTCAGGAGGGTATGGCAGTAACTTGATTCTTTGAAAGCCATTCCCAAGAAACTGTACACATTTTTTCACCCACTGATCCAGTGGACCTCTGCCAGATTCTTTGATTGCGGCCACAGTCACTAAAAGAAAGCTGTCTGATGATGTAGCCACTATTCCTTTGTCAAACAATGGGAAGCAAGCATAAACCTTAGGTACTTTTGCCTTGAGAGCATTGAACTATGCCATTCACGTGAACTATATCTAGAGGGATTTAGTGGAGCAACATTTAACTTCTTTGAAGAAGCCACCTACACCAATGTCTAGTTGGAGACCACAGTGGGCTTGATGCTGAACAAGTTCTCCATGAGACTCTTTCATAATGCTGAGAATTAAACAGCTCATGCAGTGGGCACAGGTAGTACAATGAGATGCCATGCATGGATCTGCCTTTGATATCAAGACATCTTTCACAAAGTCCATGTAATTCTCTCTTCATCTCTCACACACTTAGTCTTGTTCACTCCCAGGTGTACTGCCTTGTCAACAAAAAGCAGCAAAAAAAGAGAAATTCTCTCTTTAGGAGATGAAAGAGCCATCCAAGAGGTCCCGCAATGTCCTAAAGGGTAAGGCATATGGTCAAAATTCTTTTTTGTTCCAAAGTAAAGCAAGGATCCCAGGCCCAATTAGACCTCAGCAACCTAAACCTTCATGTGAAAAAGACACCCTTCAGAATAGTCATAGTGCAAGTGATTTTTCCATGCCTGAAGGCAAACGATTGGATGTCATGTATAGATCTTCAGGATACCTACCTCCACATCAAGATAACAAAGGCATCCAGAAGATTTCTGTGTTTCTGCCTATGAGCCAGTTATTTTCACGTCAGAACCCTGCTCTTTGGTGTCACCACAGCTTCCTCAGGTGTCCAAAGGCATGGCAGTAGTTGCATTCCAATGGAAACTCTGAGGGATCTGAGTTTTCCCATACTTTGGACTGTTTGCTTCTCTATGCTTCAACCAGGTAGTACTTGTTGCAGCTCTGCCTTTTCTTAGGTATTTCTGTAAGTTAACAAAAACAAGTCTTCAACCAATTCAATCCATTCTGTTTGTCAGAAGCCACTGGGCACCAGAATGTGCATAGTGAGTCTCCAATCTAAAATAATTCAAACTATCAGACCTTCAGTCTGGACTCTTTTGAGTCACTCATCTCCCCCTGCAATATTTGTACTTTAGGTTCTTGGACTGATGGCTTCCTTAATAGTTGTGGTACAGTTTGCTCATTTTCATGTGTGTATCATTCAGTGGCTGTTCACCGTCTAATGATTCTCAGAATTCAGACCATCCCTGTTCCCTAGTTGTCATCACTCAGCTGTGCAAGGCTCCTTTCAAATGTCAGCTAACCTCCTCCAAAATTAAAGCAGGAAGACCCTTTGTTACTCCTCTGAGGATATTAATCACCCCAGGTGCCTCCTCTCTGGTATCAGGGTGTGGGCAGTAGTCCAGGAAACTTGGAATCAGAAAGAGGCCTATATTCACATTAATATCCTGGAGATGAGAGAAGTCATTTTAGTGTTGGAGGAATTCCAGGATCTACTACGTCTTGGAATGATTTCCATTCAGCCAGCCAACATGCCCATGGTATGGTAATTGAACAGGCAAGGATGAATCAGATCCTACCCACCTTAGCCAAGAAGCCATGAGGGTTTGTCAGTAAGCGATCACTTTGCATATTTTTTATTGTAATGCACATTCCAGGAAAGGCCAGCTATCTTGCAGACAGGCTCAGCAGCTCCATCTTGTTGCCTCATGAGGCCTTTCAGTCCCATAATAGCTCAATAGATATTATTCTGCTGGGGTCAGCCTAGCTGTGATTTATTTGTGTCCCTAACCAACACCAAATGCAGCAGTTACTTTGCTTTGATCCCTCTGGAGGAATAGTCACTGAGAGAGGCTCTAGTCATGCAGTGACTAAACAGACTTCTGTCTGCCCTTTCCCCACTCCCCCCCAATGTCCATATTCTTACAGAAAGCTGCACTATGCAAATCCACTGTGATTTTCATTGCCCTGTGTTAGCCATGGAAAATTAAGTTTCCATTGTTATGGTCTCACCTGGGGAAGCACCCATGGCTCCTAGATCCCTGTCCAGATCTTCTTTCTCACTCATCAGGACTCACCCAACCTCTGATTGACTGCTTGGTTTCTATACTTTCTTAATGGCCCAGGATCCTGCATTATCTCAGAATGTTGTTTGCATACTTTCTGCATCTCAGAACGAATCCACCCACAGATTATCTGGAAATGTTTTTATTTTTGGGCATCTTGTCAAGGAATTGACCATTTTCCTGCTTGTATTCCCTGAAATACTCCAGTTCATAGGTTCATAGGTAGGTACTAGGCTATCGGCCCTAGGGCCCATACAAGCCTAGCCAAAAAATGTACCCTGGCTTTCGCCACCCAAGAAAATTATTTTCCTGTGCCCCTGTCGAGCAGAGCCACAGAAGTGATCCCCAGGGTGAATTTCCCATTTCCCATCCAATCATCAAGATTTTTCTTGATGAGTGCTAATGAGGAGCTCTGTTTGACATAGATAGGTAGTCTGTTCCAGAGTATGGGAAGTCTCTGGGACAGGAATCTATCCCTCCAGCATGCTCTGTTTATTGTGGTGACAAGGTTAGGGTCCCTAGAGCCTGTAGCTCGGAGGGACTGGGATTTCTTTAAGTGGAGCATGTCCAACAGCTCTGGGTTTGACATAGCTTTGTATGTTAGGCAGAGATCACCCCTGAGTAGGCGATATGCGATGGAGTAAAGCTGTAGTTTTTTGAGACTGTCTGCATAGGGCATCTGTTTGAGGCCAGTAATCCTCTTTGTGAGGTATTTCTGTGGTCTTTCCAGTTGTTGTAGATGTCTTGTGAGGTACATACCAAAAGGGGTGTTGTATTCTATAATGGGTCTAATGAGTGATGAGTAGAGGGGAACAATGACCTCTTTTTTTCTGGATGAGAATCCTTTTGTGATGAGATGAGCCACGTAGAAGGATTTCCTGACCACTATGGCGATGTGATTATCAAAGGAGAGACAACTGTCCACCTGTGTTCCAAGGTCTCTTATCACATTTTCAGCATTAAGTAGACTACCAGCTATGTGGTAGTTCATGGGTACAGAGTTTTTACCAAAGGGGATGACAATACACTTTTTGGCATTGAGCTTCAGGCCATGGCTTTGACACCAGGTATCTGTCTCAGTGAGGCCCTTTTGTAGTTTGTCCACATCATTAGGAGTTTCGATTATGGCTCCTAGTTTGCAGTCATCTGCAAACTTTGTTAGCCAAAGACCTTCAGTGTTGGCCTGCACTTCAGAGAAGTAGACACCAAACAGGAGAGGACCTAGGACTGAACCCTGTGGTACTCCACTTGTCACTGGTCTGATGTCGGATTTGGAATCCGCTACTTTCACAGTGTGGGTTCTGTCCTTGAGCCAGTTGGCAACCCATCTTGTGACATAGGGATTTATACCTAGTTTAGTGAGCTTATCTATAATTCCAGAGTGGGGGATGGTGTCGAAAGCCTTGGCGAGATCTAGATAAGTTGTGTGAACCATTTTACCGTCATCTGTGGCTTTGGTGACTGCTTCAAAGAAGTCAATCAGGTTTAGGAGACATAATCTGCCTTTTACAAATCCAAACTGAGTAGGGTCCAGAGTTTGGAGATTACCAGTGTCTTTGTTTATGAGTTCCACAATGATACGTTCCATGGCCTTGCAGACCAGGCTCATCAGGCTAATGGGGCGGTAGTTCCCGGGGTCCGTCGTGGCTCCCCCTTTGTGGAGTGGGATAACTGTCGCGGTGCACCATTCAGTGGGTACAAAGCCTGAGGTGAGGCTATGATTGAACATGGTACTTAGGTAGGGTGCCAGTTCATTCTGTAGTTCGTGTAGAATGCAGCCTGGGATATTGTCAGGTCCCATGGATGCTGTGTTCTTGGCTTTGGAAAGTGTGTTTTTTACCTGTGCAGCCATGATTATAGAAACTTTGCATTCTTCCTGTACAGAGATGGGCCCTCTAGGGGGTGAGAGGGGGGGTAAAGTTAGCACTGAACCTATCTGCTAGGATGTTGGCAATATTAGTTGGTTCTGTATATTTAGTGCCATTATGCTGTAACTCAGAGCAGATCTGAGTGTTCCCATTTAGATTCTTGACATAACTATAGAATGCTTTGTGGTTGTCTTTAGAGTCAGTGGCAATTTTGTTTTTGTAACTAGCTTTGGAGGATTTTATGAGGGATCTCAGCTTCTTACTGAGGTTGACCAGGGAGTTCCTCCAGTCATGGGATTTTACTCTTTTTTGCAACAGTTTCTTTCTTCTGTTGTAGAGTTTGTTTATGGCAGAGGACCACCAGATTGGCTTCCTTTTTTTGGAGGATAACATCTTGGTTCTATTAGGGATAGCATGATCCATGCACTCGTGTAAATGCTTATAAAGTGCATTTGTGTAGGATTCAGCAGTCATACCTCTATTGTCCGTCTGCATGGGTGTCATGAAGTTTGCCACTTCTATCTTAAGAAGTGTGAAGTTGGCTTTTGAGAAGTTTTTTACGATGGTTTCCCTAATTGGAACTGGGGGTGGGCTGTGGATGTCTAGGCTGATTAGCTCGTGGTCAGATCTGACCAACAAGGAATTGACCTCTGGTGTGGTACACCGGTTTCCCATGTTGGTAATGACCAGGTGTAGGATATTGCTGCCCCTGGTGGGGGTGTGAATAAGTTGATCCAAGGCATTGGAATTTATGAATTCTAGAAAACATTGAGCAAAAGAGTTGGTACATGAGTAGTTTTCCCAGTTAATGGTGGGGTAGTTGAAATCGCCCATTATTAGGGTGTTGGGTTGTACCCTAATACTTTCCAGTGTATCAAGAAATGAGGAGTGGGAATCCTGGGGCATGGTGGGGGGTCTGTAGCAAGCTACAATTTGGATTGCGGTCTTGCCCAGAGTTAGTTGCACTTGGATAATCTCGGATGCATTATGCTGTGCAACTAGCTTGGAGGTGTGGATATCCTTAATGAATATGGACACGCCTCTGCCTTTAGTGCTTCTTTCTGGGTTAGGTGGCCAAAAGGTGTGGTATGAATTGAAGCCTGGTAATGCAGGGGTGCTCTCTGGAGCTTTGAACCAGGTCTCTGTCACTGCACAGATGTCAATGTTCTCCATTTTAAGGAGTGCCTCGAGTGAGTGCATTTTGAGGTTTAGACTTCTAGCATTGAGTAGCATTACCCTCAGATTTTGCTTGCTTGTACCTGTTACGGTGGTGAATTTGTCATTTGAACCTTGCCTAAAAAAGGCACTATAGGGGTGGCAAGAACCTTAGCCTGTACCCGGAATCCTAGGGGCAACAGGTGCAGGCCATCTCTGGCAAAGCATCGTGGACTGTCGATCATGTCGTCCAAGGCAGACAAATATTGGATCCCCTTAGAATGACACCAGAAGCTTAGGCAATTATTGAAGTCAATCATTTTGTCCTTGTACTGTGGTATCATTCTGGGTGATGGCAGGATGCTACTCAGGGTTAGGGTCATACCTGCCTGGGATACAAGATCGGAGAGCTCCTCCATGTCTCTCTTCATGTAGTCCAGGGAGGTACGTCTCAGGTCATTCACACCAACATGGACAATGACAGCGTCATATTTGTACTTATTGTGGAGTGACCTGAGGGCATGCGTTATGTGGCGGATCCTGGCACCTGACAGGCAGCTGACAGTAACTTTCTCCTTGTTTAGTCTAGTGAGTGGAGCATCAGTGTGCCTGACTATAGAGTCACCTATGACTAGAGTGTTGGGTTATGCCTTATGGGCTGTGGTTGAGTGGCACACTGAGTTTGTGGGCTATGTGCCATTTGGGTTGTTTTGGGGGGTGGAGTTTGCTTGCGTTTATGCTTTGGATGTCCCTGATGCTTGAGCAATTTTTTATTGAGAGCCTCCGCGAATGTAGGTGTGTGTTTTGTTTCTGTGTGTGTGTTTTGGTGGTGTAGGTTTTGAGGGACTATGTGATGAGTGTGGTGTGGTACAAGTGTTTACCTTCTCATCTTGACTGTCTAGTCCAGTCTTGGGTGAAGAGAGCTTTGCTTCCAGTTTGGCTATATAAGTGCATCTCTCACAGGTTGTAGTGTTGGGTGGTAGGAGGAGAAGGTTGTCTGTGTACATGAGGCAATTGCTTCATTTCACATTTATTTAATTTAGGGTACAGTAACTCTTCTATCAGTGTTCAACTGGTATCCATAGCCAACTTTCATAATGGCTTCAACTCCCATCCCACAACTCCCCATAAACTGTGAAGGACATTTTTAAAAGTCGCTTTTCTCCTGCACCCTCCAGTAAAAGAACCAGTTCCTCCTTGGGACGTCATTTTGTTTTAAAAGTCTTTACAAAAAAATCACTTTGAACCATCTCCTTCTTCTACTTTTATCTTTTAAAACAGTCTTTTGGTAGCAGTAACTTTTGCAAGAAGAATTTCACAATTTTAGGCCTCGTCTCTTAATCCTCCCTATGTAATCATTCATAAGGACAGAGTATCCCTTAAGACTTACCTTTCATTCATCCCCATAGTTGCTTCAGAAACTAATTTGACTAAGCCTGTACATTTGCCTGTTTTCTTCCCAAACCATACCAGTGGGGGGGGGGGCATCCTTCATTCCCTAGATGTACACACACACAGATAGTTGAGATTCTGTCCTCACATAATTAAATCATTCAATAAAGTTACTCAGGTTTATATCGCATTAATTCTTAAGAGGCTAAGAAAAAAAGTTGCTAAGGTTTCCTTTCCAGATGGCTGTGCATCTCACAGTAAGTCATTGCCAGTCAAACCAAAGGCTCACTCTACCAGATCCACATCTACTTCCACAACCTTTTTCAAAAACTCCTCTGTGGATGAAATTTGTGCTGCAGGAATCTGGTGTATGTTGCATGCCTTTTCCAAACATTATAAGGTGGATGTAATATCCAGATCCAGGGCTTCCTTTGGGGCCACAGTACCAAAGGATGTCCAATCATTATGCCACCCAGGCCAGTAGGTAGCTTGGGATTCTGACCCATCAGTCAGATCAGATGGAGCAGAGGAATAGGATACAGAAGTTATGTACTTAATATGCTGGATCCATTCATCCTGGTTTGTCCAGTATGACATCCCTCTCTCCATCCTCCTCCTGAAGTATCATTTCCTAAGGGCCTCAAACACTGACCTGAAGCTCTTCTTCCCTATCGCCTATCATCTACAAGGCATCAGTGTTCTGCAATAAGCAGCAAGTGAGTTCTGTGGAGGGCTCTTAAATACTGAGTATCCTTTTTCTCCTACATTGTTCTGGCCAACCATCAGCCCTCCCATACTTCAGTCAGTTCAGTCTGTCCTAATGGGAGAGGGCCTTAGGAGGTGTCAGACAGGCAGGTGGACACCAACCTGGGCAGGAGCGATACGTGCCTCACATCACTGCATAGGGCTGGTGTAACTTCCCTGTGCAAGAGCATGGTTCCCTACACCCTGAAATGAAGGCTACTGAAAATTGTCTGCTTGTGAGACAAATGCATCCCACATTGCTTTTATACTTGCCACCCCTCCTCCAAGGTATTGTAGCAACCTCCAGTCTGCTCCTCCCATTTCCTCCAGGGTAGGCCCACACATCCTGTCCACATCATCTCCAACAGATATCAGTCCACTAATTGATCCCAGGTCACTAAGTCAGTTGGATAAGTACAGCCATAGGTTAAGGCACTAGTCTGTAGTGTTGGTTTGATGGTTTATCTGTTTCTGTTAAGTGCACGCCCATACACACACACACACACACACACACACACACACACACACACACAGTTACTTTTGCCCTGAGGAAGAATTCAGACTGGGAAGAGGGAAGAAATAAGCTGTTGCTGTTAAAAAAAAAAAAAAAAACTTAGTATTCCATTCAAATATATCTGTGTTCACTTGTTTATTTATTACCAAAAAGAAATTGATTCAATTCTTTACACTTTTTTGGAAACTGTTTTACATTCCAGTTATTTTCATGTTAGTAGTAGAGCTGTGAAGCTAGACAGATACTGTGATGCAAACCTGTGAACAATCTCATGTTATTAACTAGCTTCAAAATAGAAAAATACTGTGAATATTATACGCTTAAGAAAAAATAACTTAATATTACCAGCAGACGTCATACATGACTGTGCAGTAAATGGTTTAGTATTCAGAGAAAAAGTGTCTTGCAGAAGTATAGGCAGGGTAGAGCGAAGGGGGCAACTGCTCCAGCACAAAGTGTTAGTGGGCACTGTTGGCCAGTTGCTGTGTAGTTCATAACTGCTTTTAAAAGCAGGTACTGCATTTATGGTCAAACCTGAGTGCTGCAGCACTCCATGTGCAGTGTAAACTGTAGCTTTTCACTCCTCCACCACCTTACTTATGTGTGCTAACCCTAAGCCTATTCCTCTCTAACCCTAATTCTACACATTGTGTTACTAAGAACCCTTTTCCCAGCAATACCACTACACAAGACAAAAGGACACAGAACACAGACACAACACAAAACAAAACATGTATATCACTGACTCTTCCCCTTACATAACCCTTACTCTAACCCTAACCTATGAACACCTACATATTCACAACAACTGCTATAAAACAGTCTTGCACATCTTCACAAGAATTACTTTGTCACTCAAACAATAATTTTTCTGCACCCTTCTGTTTACTTACACTATATAAAACTAAATTCAATCATATATGATTCACTTAGATGAGCATTCACTCATTTGTACATTCTTTTTTACATCCCAATTTTTTTTCTACTAAATGTGTGTGTGTGTATATATATATATATATATATATATATATATATGTGTGTGTGTGTGCGTGTGTATATGTATATATATGTATATGTGTGTGTGTGTATACTACAATAAGTCGACACAGTACAATGCTGACTGCAAGAATGTCAACTGCAAAAGGTCGACATAAGCAGACAGTTGACAGTTGTGCTTGATCAGCAATTACCAGGTGAATCCGAGATGGTTAGAAATGATTGGGAAGAAAGATTGGATAAGCAATTTACAAAGAAACAGTGGGAGGATATATGTATGTCTCCCAAATGTGCAATACAATCTAGAAGATTTGGATTTTTGCTTGGAAATGTTTACATAAATATTTTTATACCTCAAGTAGACACCTAAGGGGATTTTTCCTCAGGTAGACACCAAGTGTTGGATGTGTGACAGGGAGAAAGAAGTACTTGGGCACATGTTTTCTGTGAGTGCAGTGGGTTGGCAGACTTTAAGGACTCCTGTCGGAGATGCTGGGTGGACGGATTGGTGTGATGAGAGAGATGATTTTTCTGAACTGCAATCCAGAATTGGAATTGCTAGACATGGCAAGGCCTTCCTGTGTCTAATTATGGTGACTGCCAAAAAAGCAATTACTAGAAAATGGAAATCAAATTCTAAACCATCTGTATTGGAAGTACTGAAAATAGTAGCAGAGATAAAACAACTGGAGTGGAGATTTTTAGAAAAGGGTAGGAGTAAACTACATAGAAAAAAATGGGAATTGTGGGAACAGTACATACAGGGGAGGTTTAAAAGAAGGCAGGACTTAAATGAGCTATGTAAGGTTTGACTGAAAATGACTGAGTAGGTTATAAGTGATGTAAAATGCTTGCAACTAGGATTCTGTCGGTATGGTTCATTTTCATTTATATAAATGTATGATTGCTTATGCCATAAGTGATGGTTTAATAAAGATGTTTCTTATTTAAAAAGGGGGCAGGAATTGAATAATTTATGTAATGTTGCTTAAGTTATATGATATATAGCAATATGTGTGAAGTATAATGTTTGGTAATTTAATACAATTTGATTACTTTTGTATAAATGTAAATTTGCATGTGTCACATACCTCTCAACCTCTTAGAGCAACAAAGCAGGACAAAGCCATAAATAAAAGTGGTAGAAAGGCCCATAAATAGGGGCAATTTATAAATATTGCTCTTACAAACTTTGAAAGTTTATAGAATAACATGGGTTTTGCATGAATTTTGTGAAGGGTATGAAGTCTGAAACTTTTCAAACTCCAGTCTTTAATTGTCATTGTTTTGCCAGAAAACCACAGTTTTATGAAAAACATACCAAAAATATGAGCCGAAAATCTGTACAGTTGAGAGGTATGGTGACTGTGTCACAAGTGTCTGATTTTGTTTTGGTTAAGAAAACTGCTGCATTTATTAATTTGCTGGAGATTGCTTTTCTTGGGTTTGGATGGTGGCTTAAGGGTTGGGAGGGTGACATAATTGCTAAGGTGTTTGCCTTACAAACCCAAGGTGCAGGGTTTGAGTCTCACAATGGATAATTGACTAGGCTTAAAATGGCTTGCAAGGGCAGTTAGCTTAGTAATAAACTATGAACCTATGGTGTCTAATTTTGTTTTAGTTAAGAAAACTGCTGCATTTATTAATTTGCTAGAAGCAGGCATGGGCAAACTACGGCCCGGGGGCCACATGCGGCCCGTTAAACGTTTTGATTCGGCCCGCCAAACTTGAAAAAATTTAATAAATTAACCGTTTTATTTCCCCTGCAATTCTGATGTTTCCTCACTAGATGGCGGACTCTAGATATATTGGCTTTGTTGAGGTGAAGCGTAGGCCTATTACTCCACGATTGCACTTTACCCTTTGACCCACCGCCCCTCTATGAAGATGAGCGGACCCAAGAAAAGGAAAGTGGACAGAGAATGTCGAGTGTTCAATAAGGAGTGGACAACTGAATATTTTTTCACTGAACACCGATCATCTGCTGTTTGCCTGATATGCCAAGAAACTGTCACAGACTGACTTGCTGCAACTGTTTCGTCCTTGCACTGGTCGTTGTTGACTTTTGGCACCGGGGAAACAAATTGAATAAAAGGAACAGGACAAGTACATCTGCATCTCCTACCGTTTTTGAAAAAAAAAGACAGTCAGGAGGAGAGTGATGGTGATATCCTGAAGGATAACAGAACTTTCAGTGCTTTAAAATAAAATGGTCATTTATTTGATTTTCAGTGTTTAAAGACTCATTTCGAAGTCAGAGATTTTATTGTAATGCTTTTCTTCATTTTCATTGGAAATTAAAGCACATGTTTTCTCCATATCCCAAGATGTGTATTTTTCCCCCAATGAGGTGATGTTTTCAAAGCATGCCATCTATCTGCTCCTGTTCCGGCCCCTTTGTCAGATGTTAGAACTCAATGTGGCCCACGAATCAAAAAGTTTGCCCACCCCTGTAAGAGATTGCTTTTCTTGGTGTCTGGTTTTGTTCTCTGTTTTACTGATAGTTAACAAAATAGTGCTGTTACTTATTTGCTTGATAGTTCTGGTCACTGCCTAGATCCTGTTCAGCTAGTTTCATAGCGGGGGGTGTGAGCACAGCATTTTATGTTATCTGATTCCCTGAGGCTCTTAAGTTTTCCTTTATACTGCTGCATAAGGAGTTACAATTCTGTGAGACATCTGGATACAGAAAGCCTGTAAGCACTTAATCTGCTGTCAGTGATAGTCAACAGACCTGCTGCATTTATTAATTTGCTAGAGATGGTTTTCATGGTGTCTGATTGTCCATGCTGGTGTTAATGACCTGAGACGTACCTCCCTGGACTACATGAAAAGAGACATAAAGGAGCTCTCTGAGCATGTAGCCCAGGCCGGTATGACCCTGACCTTGAGTAGCATCTTACCCTCACCAAGAATGATGCCACAATATGAAGACAAGATGATCAATTTCAACAATTGGCTTAAGTACTGGTGTCATTCAAAGGGGATCCAATGCCTGTCAGCTTGGGATGATATGCTCGACAAGACACGATGCTTCGCTAGGGACGGCTTGCACCTGTCACCCCTGGGCTTTCAGATATTGGCAAAGGCTCTTGCTACCCCAATCGTGCCTTTTTTAGGCAAGGCTCAAAAGACAAACCCACCTCCATAGGTATCACAAGGGATAAGAAACTAAGAGTAATGCTACTCAACGCCAGAAGTCTAAACCTCAAGATGCACACACTCAAAACTCTCCTTAGCATGGAGAACATCGATATATGTGCAGTAACAGAAACCTGGTTCAGGGCTCCCGAGAGCACCCCAGCACTACCAGGTTATACCTCATACCATGCTTTTTGGCCCCAAAACTTGGACCGAACCACAAAAGGAAGGGAGTATCGATATTCCAAAGATACCCACACCTCCAGGTTGGTGGCAAAGCACAAGCATCAGAGACTATCCATGTGCAACTAACAGTGGGTAAAACTGCCTTCCAGTTTATAGCCTGCTACAGACCACCCTCCCAAACCCAGGAACCCCACTCGGCCTTCCTGAGAACACTGGAAAATATGAAGGTCTCTCCAAACACCATTATATTGGGACTTCAACTACCCAAACATAGACTGGGAGCATTACTCTAGCTCCAACACCTAGCCCAAAGGTTCCTAGAATTTATAAACTCAAATGCTATGGAACAACTTGTTACCACTCCCACAAGAGGGGAAAACATACTGGACCTGATCATCACCAACATGGGGACTCTATGCTCCAGACCAGAAGTGTATCCCTCACTGGTAAGATCAGACCATAAACTAATCTCACTGGATATTCACATCCCGATCCCACCCCCTGCCCAGAAAACCACAGTGAAAAACTTCTCTAAAGCAAATTTCACACTCCTCAAAACTGAGGTGGAATCCTTCAAAGCCCCAGGGCCTGTGGAAAATACGGCCCAGACCGCAGAATCCTTTATAAACGCATTCTTTGAACACCTTAAGGAATGCATGGATCATGTGATCCCAAATAAAACCAAGACCCAATCCTCCAAAGGCAGACGTCCTGTCTGGTGGACCCAAGCCATAAACAAACTATACAATAGAAGGAGGAAGCTACTAAATGATAGAGCAAAATCCCAAAAAGTGAAGGCATCACTGATCGGTATTAGCAAAAAACTACGGGCACACATAAAATTGTCTAAGGCCAGCTTCGAGAGAAAAATTGCACAGGACACTAGGATAATCACAAGGCTTTCTTTAGTTATGTTGGGAACCTGGGTGGTAATTCCCAGATATGCTCAGAATTAGTCCAAAATGACAAAAAATACACCGAACCCACAGACATTGCTAACATCCTAGCTGACAGGTTCAGCGCAAACGTCTCCCCCCCATCCCCACCAAAAGGGCAAATATCTATCCCAGCAGAGTGCTGCCCCCCTGACATCTCAGATGCTCAGGTAAGAGCCGCCCTCTCCAAAGCAAAAAACACAGCATCAATGGGACCAGACGGTGTCCCGGGCTGCGTCCTACATGAACTCGAAGAAGAGCTAAACCCAAACATAAAACTACTGTTCAGTCTCAGCCTTACTACAGGATATGTGCCCAAAGAGTGGCATACAGCAACAGTGGTCCCTCTCCATAAAGGTGGTGCCTCAACGGATCCTGGAAACTATCGCCCCATAAGCCTGACTAGCTTAGTCTGCAAAGCTATGGAAAAGATCATCATGAACCTCATAAATAAAGATATTGGGGACCTACAAACACTGGATCCTACCCAGATGTCCTTCAAGGATGCAACTGCAGTCCTGACATATGGGTTGTCCTGCCTCAGGCAGCCCTTCGGTCGGCCGGATTCCAAAGTCTGGGTCCGGCGTCGGCTGATGTCGCCCTTTCCCCGACGTCAGAGAGCCTGGGGTATAAAAACGTCAGCCGATGCCATCTTCCTCAGTCTTTCTTGCCGCGTGGCAGCAGAAGCAGTTCGCAAGTGCCGGTCGACCATCTCCTGTGTTTTCAGCTACTGAAGTCTTCAAAAAAGCTAAGTACCCCGTTGGGTCCCTTTTCTTGCCTCAGCCGATGTCAGATAAAAGTGAAAAAGTTAATAATTGTTTAACTTGTGGGAAACAAATACCTCATAAGGATTTCCACTCTTACTGCCTACCCTGCCTAGGCCCAGAACATAACGTCTCGGCCTGTGCAGCTTGTGCCTCTTTCAATAAACGCACTCTTAGGCGTCGGTCAGAGTTTGCACAGGATTATTTTGGGGAAGATTTCTGTTATATCATGCCGTCGGAGCTTCTGACAGCACATTTACCTAAAAAACAGAAGGATAAGGACCGACACCCGCGGTCCGCGGTCTCGGCCGACACCACGCTTAGGCCTACCGCGAGTGTCTCGGTCTCTTCTGAGCCGGTTTCGCAACCGCTACAGACCGACGACACCGCTCCACCGGTTACTTCGGTACCGGAGGCCAGCTCGGTGACGGTTTCTGTTCTCCCATCTGAGACCGTAGCCCAGGATATTTCTGACACCATTTCAGTGGATAAGACTACTCCAGCACGTGGGGCTGCCAGGCCTCCAGTGTCTATGTCCATTAAGGCCTACACACATGCGAAGGCTGCCAAACAGGCTAAGTCTCTCCCTCCAAGATCTGTTTCTCTGGGATCCACTTCTGGTTCTCAAATTTTAAGTTTAGCTGAGGCCCTTATTTCTTTAATTAGGGGTTCACAGCCTCATCCAGATAGAGGCTCTCAGCCGCCTTCTGACAAGAGGCCTAGGGTTGAGCAGGTAGACTCCCAGTCCTCCGATGAGGCCTCAGGTGACTCTGCACATTCAGACTACCAGGAGGAGGCCTTCCCGGCCTACGAGGATTCTGATGCGGAGGAATCTATTCCCTGTGCTTCTCCTCCTGAGGAGTTTTCCTTTGGGGAAACGCTTCATTCCATGAGGGAACACTTCAAATGGCAAGGCCAAGAATACTCAGATTCTAGGAAAAGGTTAAGGGAATTTTTAAAGCTACCTCAGCATAGACCCTTAGCTATTCCTCCAGTTTTAAATGTTTTAGATGATGTGTACTTAGAATCTAGTGTCTCCCCTGACTCCCTCCCCCCTGCTCCTGTCAAGCCAGACCGGTACTACAGGGTCCCAGACACACATCAATTTCTGTTCAAGGGCCATACTGCTGACCCTGAAACTATTTCTCAGGGGCCTAAAGGGGTTTCCTCCACTACTGCTAAGAACCCACTCCCTTCGGAAAGGGATTCTAGGGCTTTAGAAAGGTGGGGCAAGAAAGTATATACATCTTCCACCCTTTCTATGTGAGCGTTAAATTGTCAATTTCATATGATTCAGTATCAGGAATGCATGTTGGATGACGTGCAAAAGAAACTGGCTTCCCCTGAACCATTAGATAGAAAGGGGTTACAGGAATTGGTTCATAATACTAAGCAGGTTAGCAGCCATTTCCTTCAGTGTGGCTATGATGCATTGGAAGCTTCATGTAGAGCAGCAATGACAGGTGCGGTCATACACAGACATGCTTGGTTAAAGGAACAAACATTGCCAGACCATGTGAAAATTAAGCTTTTGGACGCACCACTGGAGAAACATAAGCTATTTGGTGCTACTGCACAAGAGGTTTTAAAGAAAATAGAGGAAAAGGCAAAATCAGTGCAAACAGTCAAAGATTTCCTCCAGGTACAGCCTCCAAGATTCAGCAGGAATTGGCCTTCTAAGCATTGGTCCTTTCCTGACACAGACAAATTTCAAAGAGGCAAAAATAGGTGTGGCAGAGTTAGAGGGCAAACTCGAGGCTCCTACAGAGAACGTCAGTGGCAGCCTCCGAACCAGAGAGGTGGGGCAGGACCTTCCACTGCTCCGCCAGGACAATCTCAATGACTTGACTTTGACTCCGCCATCCAGGGCTCAATTAGAAGCACCTTTGGGCGGAAAATTATCTTTATTCTCACAAAATTGGCACAATATTACAAAGGACAAATGGATACTGGAGATAATAGACAAAGGATACAGATTCCATTTTCATACACTGCCAACAAGACATGGCAGGCCAATCCTGCCACCAAATCAAAGGGCAGAGGCACTCAAACAAATAACAAACCTACTTCAAATAAGAGCAATAGAAAAGGTTCCTTCTGCAGAACAAGGACAAGGATTTTATTCAAGACTGTTCCTTGTTCCAAGAAAAGAAAACCAATGGAGACCCATTCTGGACTTGTCCGCACTGAATACTTACCTTATTGTGCCAAAATTCAAAATGCTGACTTTACAGCAACTCCTTCCCATGCTGGGCAAGGGGTCTTGGCTGGTAACTCTGGACCTCAAGGAGGCATACCTGCATGTCCCAATCAGACAAAGTTGCAGAAGATACCTCAGATTTCTTGCAGGCTCAGAGCATTATCAGTTCTCAGCATTGCCCTTTGGCTTATCTACTGTGCCCAGAATGTTCACGAAATGCCTGGCATCAGTAATTGCACATTGCAGACTTCAGGGGATACAAATATACCCTTACCTGGACGACTGCCTTATACAAGCGGACAGCCAACAAGCCTTGTTAAAAAACTTGGACTATGTCATTCACCTACTGCAGGCCTTGGGATACACAGTCAATATTCAGAAATCAAGTCTCGTACCATCCCAACAAATACCTTTCCTGGGTGCCACACTGGACACAAACACCCAGATGGCGTTTCTGACAAAAGAAAAACAAAAACAATTACCAGAATACTTCAGACGATTGGCAACACACACCCAGATGACTGCAAGGAAAATACTGCAGGCCCTGGGTTTCATGGCATCTTGCATTCTTCTGATTCCACATGCAAGGCTGCATATGAGAAAACTACAATGGTATCTAAAAAGTCTATGGTCTCAGCACAGCCACAGCCTGGAAACATTGATCCCACTCATTCCATGCCTTCAAAAGGAATTTCTGTGGTGGGCTCAAGCAAGCCAAATAAACAAAGGTCTGCCTTTCAGCAAGCCTCATACAAGTCAAACCATAACAACAGACACCTCAGACCATGGATGGGGGGCGCACATGGAGGGCAGATGCATTCAAGGACAATGGACACAAAAATAAAAGCACCTGCATATCAACCAAAAAGAAATGCTGGCAGTGATACATGCAATCAAGGCCTTCGAAAAGTTCATGCATCAGGGCCATCTACTAATAAAGACAGACAATACCACAGTTATGTGGTACATAAACAAGCAAGGAGGTACCCATTCCTACCCTTTTTGCAGACTGGCAATGAATCTCTGGGATATTTCCCTACAACTGAAAATAGAGCTACAATCCCAGTTTGTACCAGGGAAGGACAGTGTTCTGGCGGACAGCCTAAGCAGAAACATCATGGATCCACACGAATGGATGTTGCATCCAGACATTTTCGTACAAATAGCTCAAGCATGGGGAAGGCCGGATATAGATCTTTTTGCCTCCCACTTCAATCACCATCTGAAAAAGTTTTGCACAAGGACATACCATCCTCAAGCATGGAAGGTGGACGCTCTCTCCTTCAGTTGGAACTCTCCAACACTATATGCCTTCCCACCTCTTCCTTTGATGACCAAGGTGTTACTAAAGATCAAGACAGAGCAACCGAAAGTCATACTGATAGCTCCAGACTGGCCAAGACAACACTGGTACCCACTGCTACGGAGCTTGACACCACCAATCCTTGGCTCCTTCCTCAATGGCCACTTCTTCTGACACAGCACAATTACAGGACACTACACCCCAACTTGAAAACATTGAAGCTGACAGCTTGGAAGATTCCATGACTATTACTCAGGATACACTTTCCAAAAGGGTAAAAGATATCATCCTGGAGGCGTGCAGACCTTCCACTAGAAAAACATACTCAGCAAAATGGAAGAGATTTCTTATCTGGAACAGCAAAAAGGGTCAAGACCTATCAGTGATGAGCATTCCACAGATCCTGGAATACTTGGCAGAAATGCTCCATAATGGCCTTTCATATTCTTCCATAAAAATACATGCTTCAGCAATATCTGCCAAATATAACACTGATCCGCCTGTATTTTCTCACCCATTGCTAAGACAGTTTCTAAGAGGTATAAAGAACGTCAACCCTCCAAGGAAACCACCAGTGCCTGCATGGGACCTCAACTTCATGCTGGAAAAATTAACTCTTCCTCCCTTTGAACCAGCAGCATCTTCAGAGTTGCAGTTTCTGTCTTGGAAGACAGCCTTCCTTCTGGCAGTAACCTCAGCAAGAAGAGTCTCTGAGCTGCAGGTCCTTATGCAATACAACCATTTCTCATTTTTCACCAGGACAGAGTTTCTTTAAGAACCAATCCGTCATTCATGCCAAAGGTGGTATCCAGGGTGTCCCTGAATCAAGCTATTCACCTGCCTACCTTCTTTTCCAATCCTCAAAATAAAGGAGAGAGACTTCTGCACACCTTGGACATACACAGACAGCTGCGCTACTACTTGGACAGAACAAAGTCTTTCAGAAAATCTGACCAGCTTTTTGTAGCTTTTGCTGCTGGATTGCAGGGAAAAGCAATTTCCAAACAGACAATTTCTAAATGGATTGGAAATTGCATTCGATTCTGCTACTCTTTTCATGGAAAAACTGTGCCAGCTGACATCAGGCCACATTCCACCAGAGCTACAGCCACCTCCACAGCTTTTTTAAGAGAAGTGGCAACAAAGAACATTTTAGAAGCTGCTACATGGAGCTCCGTGCATACATTTTCCAAACATTACAACCTGCCTTTATACTCCAGGTCCAGAGCAGGGTTTGCCTCTGCAGTCCTGCAGGGCATTTTAGCTACACCATCTTTGTCTTGGTGCCTACCACCCCCAGGTTGGCTATGGTATTCAACCCATATGTCAGGACTGCAGTTGCATCCTTGAAGGACATAGTACAGTTTTGTACCTACCATAAATGTAGATGTCCGATAGGTATGCAACTGCAGTCAGGTTTTCCTTCCCACCTACCCCTCTGTGGTATACTTTTGGGTTTCTACCCCTCATTTTAGCTACCTGGGGTAATCTTTTATGGTGTATTTGTTTTTATGCTGTTGTACTTGTCTGGAATTTTTTCTCTATTTTTCAAAATTTAGCCTTCCTTAGAGGGCACCTGGCATCTGGGGCAAGAAACACTGAGGAAGATGGCGTCGGCTGACGTTTTTATACCCCAGGCGCTCTGACGTTGGGGAAAGGGCGACATCGGCCGACCGAAGGGCTGCCTGAGGCAGGACAACCCATATGTCAGGACTGCAGTTGCATACCTATCGGACATCTACATTTATGGTAGGTACAAAACTGTACTTTCGGCTTTGTTAAGGGCAGATCCTGCCTCTTAAACCTGGTTGATTTCTTTGAAACAGTCACCAAGGCCATTGACGAGGGGAAGGTGGTCCACACAGCCTACCTGGACCTCGCAAAAGCCTTCGATACCATACCCCACTCGGGCATTATAGATAAGCTCACCAGCTTAAATATAAACCCCTATGTCACTAGATGGATTGCAAATTGGCTCAAGGACAGAACCCACATGGTTAGAATTGCTGGAGCCATGTCAGACTCCAAACCCGTTACAAGTGGTGTCCCACAAGGCTCAGTCCTGGGACCTCTCTTGTTCGGTATATATTTCTTGGAGGTACAGGCCAACACGGAAGGACTGTGGCTGACCAAGTTCGCAGATGACTGCAAACTGGGCGCCATAATCGACTCTTCAGCCGACACAAGCATCCTCCAAAAGGGCCTCATAGAAACGGACAACTGGTGCCAGAGCCATGGCCTCAAGCTAAATGTCAAAAAGTGTATAGTCATCCCCTTTGGCAAAAGCAGTGCCACAAATTACCACATAGGTGGTAATCCATTAAGTACAGAAGAAGTAATTAGGGACCTGGGGACCCAAGTTGATAGCAATCTCTCATTTGACAACCACGTGGCCAAAGTGGTTAGTAAAACATTTTATATAGCCCACCTAATCATGAAGGGATTCACATCTAGATCAGGGGACATCATCGTGCCTCTTTACTCATCCCTCATCAGGCCCATAATTGAGTACAATACCCCTTTTGGGATGTACCTTACCAGACACCTGCAGCAACTGGAAAGACCCCAAAAGTACCTCACCAAGAGGATCAAAGGGCTCAAACAGATGCCATATGCTGCCGGTTAAAGAAACTCCAGCTCTACTCAGTGGCATACCGCCTGTTCAGAGGCGATCTGTGCCTGATGTATAAAGCCATGTCCAACCTGGAATTAATGGACATGCTGCACCTCAGAAAATCCAAATCCCATCAAGCTACGCCGAGACTTGAACCTCAGCACTGAAATAAATAGGACATGCTGGAGGGACAGATTCATAACCCAGAGGCTCCCTTCACTCTGGAATAAAATCCCAGTCCAGGTTAGGCAGAGTCCCTCATTGACTCTCTTCAAGAGGAATCTTGATGAGTGGATGGGAGATCGTAGGTTTACCCCGGGTATCACTTCTGTGTCACTGTTAGACAGAGGCACAGTATACTAACCTCGAAAAAGGGCATAGGAAAATACATTTAAAATGGGTGGCGAAAGCCAAGCACATTCTGGCTAGGCTTATAAATGCCCTAGGGCAGATAGCCTAGTATGAACCTATGAACCTATGATTTTGATTTAGTTAAGAAAACTGCTGTATTTATTAATTTGCTAGAAATTGTTTTTCTTGGTGTCTGATTTTATTTTAGTTAAGAAAACTGCTGCATTTATTAATTTGCTAGAGATTGCTTTTCTTGGTGTCTGATTTTGTTTTAGTTAAGAAAACTGCTGCATTTATTAATTTGCTAGAGCTTGCTTTTCTTGGTGCCTGATTTTGTTTGTTCCCCCATCCTCCCTCACTATTGCTGTCTTTGTTCTTATACTTGTTGGCTTTGGAGTTGCCCGCCCCTACTGTAAATTTGATCTGGGACACTCCTCCCAGTCTAGTGTCACTAGCTCATTCTACCTAATAGAGAGAGAACATTTGAGAATTATCTTCTGTTCCTCCTTTCTCCCTTTCCACTTTACTAAAAAAAAATCTAAGCTTGTTTCCTGCCTTTCTTGTAATTATTCTAGTCCAAATACAGATTTGCTGTATCCAGGACTGTTTGTAAGCTTCTGAGCCCCCCAAGCCTTTCTGTGTTGGAGGGAATCCTTCTAGCTTATCAGTGGGAGTGGTAAGCATTAGGTAGCCTATCTACCACAAGAGGAGTGGTTTCTGGCTCAGAAATTGTAGTGTGTTGTCCATTTGGGCAGTTTTTCCATCCCTTTCAACTTTCTAGTTTAAAAGCCTGTTTTTGCACTTGTTCCCACCTTTCCTGTAACTAGGCTAGTCCAGATACAGAATTGTTGTATCCAGGACTGTTTGTAAGCTTTTGAGTGGTGCCAAAAAGTCTGCTCTTCATTTATTCCCTTAGATCTGCTAGTTCTCTCCTCTCCTGCTCTTTTACTAGCTTATCAGTCTAGCACTTTACCAGACTTCTTGTAGCAATTATTGTAGCACACAAAAGTGCTACCAGCACTAAACATTCTACAAGGAAACAGCTCCAATACTTATTATTAATGCCCCCCCCCCGACAGGCATGTCTAAAGGTCAGTTCCCTGTGCTTTCTGCTATTAACCGAGTGAACTTGGGCATCCTGAGGCAATGTAGCAACTGCCTAATGTACACTGACAACCCTCTCCTCTTACCTCCCGACACTCAGACTTGCGAGAGATGCACTTGTATATCCAAACTGGAAGCCATGCACTCTCCAGCCAAGACCAGGATAGCTAGTCAAGAGGAGAAGGTCAACACTTGCACCACACCACATGGAACACATAGCCCTCCAGAACACACACTAGCACTGCCTTCACATAAAAAAACAAACCACACACCCACCTTTGCGGAGGCTCTCAATAAAAATCTACCCAAATAGCAGAGACCTCCAAGGCAGAAACGCACTCGACCACCACAGCACAACAGTAATCACGAGACACATAACTCTCCTAAACAATCTGCCACTCAACCAAAGCCCCTAAGGCAAAACAGCATGCCCAACACACTAGTCATAGATGACTCGATAGTGAGGCGCACTGATGTTCCACTCACTAGGTTGAATAAGGAGAAAGTAACAGTCAGCTGCCTGTCAGGTGCCAGGATTCACCACATAATGCACGTACTCAGGTCCCTCAACAACAGATACAAATATGACACTATCATTCTACATGTGGGTGTGAATGACCTTAGATGTACCTCCCTGGACTATATGAAAAGAGACATGGAGGAGTTCTCGGATTATGTAGCCCAGGTGGTAGGAACCTAGCCCTGAGCAGCCTCCTACCATCACCCAGAATGATACCACAGTATAAGCAGAAAATTATTGATTTCAACAATTTCTGGTGTCATTCTAAGGGGATCCAGTATCTTGTCTGCCTGGGATTACATGATTGATAGACCTTGATGCTTTGCCAGAGATGGCCTACATCTGTCACCCCTGGGCTTCCGGATGCTGGCCAAGGCTCTTGCCACCCCTATAGTGCCTTTTTTAGGTTGTGTTCCAAAGACCAAATTACCACTGTAACAACTACAAACAAATGCAATCTGGGGGTCATGCTGCTCAGTGCTAGAAGTCTAAATCTCAAAATGCACTGGCTCGAAGCACTCCTTAAAATGGAGAACATCAAGTTTTGTGCTGTAACAGAGACCTGGTTCAAGGCAGCAGAAAGCACCCCTACACTACCAGGCTATAACTCATTCCACACCTTTCGGCCCCAGAACTTGGACCGAAGCTCCAAAGACGGTGATGTTTTCATATTCATAAAGGATGTGCACACTTCCAGACTGGTAGCCCAACATAACACATCAGAGATACTTCAGGTGCAGCTAACATTGGGTAAGACAGGGATTCAGCCTGTAGCTTGCTATAGGTCCCCAACCATGTCCCAAGACTCAAACTCCATGTTCCTAAGCACACTGGAGAATATTAGGGTCCAACCTAACACTCTCATACTGGGCGACTTCAACTACCCCTCCATTAACTGAGAAAATTATTCATGTACCAATGCACTTGCCCAACGTTTCCTGGAATTCATTAATTACAATGCCCTGGACCAGCTCGTTCTTACCCCACTAGAAGTAGCAACATCCTTGACCTGGTCATTAATAACATGGGCGATCGTTGCTCTGCACCATTAGTCAACTCCTCCCTGGTTAGATCCGATCACAAACCAATCACCTTGGAAATCCACATCCTTCCCACCCGCCCCGCAAAGGTAACCAACATGAAAAACATTTCCAAAGCTAACTTTAGGCTCCTAAAAACAGAGGTGGCTAACTTCACAGCACCCATGCAAATGGAGAATAGTTGCATGACCGCCGAATCATACACCAGTGCACTATATGAACACGTACACAAATGCATGGATCTCACCATACCCAATAGAATCAAGATGCTGTCCTCCAAAAAAAAAAAAAAAGGAAGCCAAGCTGGTGGTTCCCTACCATAAACAAACTCTACAACAGAAAAAAGAAACTGATGCTAAATAAGGTGAAGTCCCAAGACAGGAAAGACTCCGTTATCAGCCTCAACAAAAAGTTGAGATCCCTCATCAAATCCTGTAAAGCTAGCTATGAAAACAGAATTGCAGCAGATAGTAAAGACAGCCACAAGGCCACCTATGGTTATGTAAAGAATCTTCACGGCAATACCCAGATTTGCTTTGAGCTACTGCACAATGGTATCTCTTATACTGAGCCAACAGATATTGCCAGTATACTGGCTGACAAATTCAGTGCCAACTTTACCCCTCTCTCCCCCACCAAAGGACCAGTCACAATACCAGTAGATTGCCAGGCACCCGGTATTGCTGCTGCACAGGTTAAAACAGCACTGTCCAAGGGCAACAATACAGCTTCTGTGGGACCTTACAATATCCCTGGCTGTGTTCTACATGAACTACAGAGTGAACTGGCACCACACCTGTGTGTCCTGTTCAATCACAGCCTCACCTTAGGCTTTCTCCCTACCGAATGGCGCACTGCTACAGACAACCCTCTCCACAAAGGAGGAGCGACTACAGACCCTGGGAACTATCACCCCATTAGCCTGACAAGTCTGATATGCAAAGCTATGGAATGCATCATCATGGACCTAACAAACAAGGATACAGGGAATCTCCAAACTCTGGATCCCACACAGTTTGGTTTTGTGAAGGGTAGATCATGCCTGCTCAACCTGGTCAACTTCTTTGACTCAAGTCACCAGAACTGTGGATGATGGCAGGGTAGTTCATACAGCCTACCTTGATCTGGTCAAAGCCTTTGATACCATTTCCCACTCAGGAATCATAGAAAAACTCACTAAGCTAGGCATCAACCCATATTTCACTAGATGGGTTGGTAGTCGATGGTAATCCACTGAACACAGAAGATGTTATAAGAGATCTGGGAACACAGGTTGACAGGAACCTTTCTTTTGACCACCACATTGCCACTGTGGTCAGAAAGTCCTTCTGTGTGGCACATCTCATTACTAAGGATTTTGCATCCAGGAAGAAAGAGGTCATTGTCTCCCTCTACTCTTCCCTCATTAGGCCAGTCATTGAGTACAATGCCCCATTTGGCATGTACCTCAATAGACACCTGCAATAACTGGAGAGGCTGCAAAAGTACCTTACAAAGAGGATTATAGGCCTTAAACACTTGTCCTATACGGACAGACTCAAAAAAACTTGAACTGTTCTGCGTCTCATATTGCCTACTTAGAGGCGATCTCTGCTTGACTTACAAAGCCTTGTCTGACCCAGCTCTGTTAGGAATGCTACATCTAAAGAGAACCCAATCTCTCCGCACCACACACTCCAGAGACCTCAACCTCATTACCACAATCAACAGAAGAAGCTGGAGGGACAGGTTCATAACCCAGAGACTGCCTATGCTATGGAATAGACTTCCCATACATGTCAAACAGAACACCTCACTGGCCCTCTTCAAGAGAAATCTTGATGAGTGGATGGGATATAGAAAATTCACCCTGGGGGTCACTTCAGTAGCTCTACTCGACAGAGGCACTGGGAACTAAGGTTGGGTGGCATGATGCCAGGGTAATCCTATGGGCTAAGCTTGTAAAGGCTCCAGGGCCATTAGCCTAGTACACACCTATGACCCTAATAAAGGTGTTAAAAAAAAAAACTTACCAGTTGAAGGAATATTCCATGTAAAGTTGTTCTATCTCGACGTTCATTCTTTACTGATGGGTTCAGAGCCAATCCTTCGGCTCCGAGTCAGCCAATTGCAAAGCTCCAGGTCTTCAAATAGCTCAAGGCCAAGTCCCTATCCCATGCTGCACCTAGGGTTACCTCATATCTAGTTTGCCGCTGCAACAGATCAGAGGTTCTGCATTAGCTCGGGCCAGTAAAACTGTTTTTTCATATTTTTCTTACATATATTGATATTTAGATAGTTTTTATAAAGCTCTTATAACTTTTTGGTGTGTTTACCTTTATTGTATCTCTTCCCTTAGTGTGCTTTAAATTTCTAGTTGGCCTCGTTTTTTAGGCCTAGTTAAAAACATTTTCTTACTAGAGTGTGTTTAGTCAGTGACCTTTTGTCACACCTTATACAAAATAGTTAGATAAGTGTGTAGTTATTTGCTGTGTGGTGTGATTAGCCTAAATTTTCTAAAAGGCTTGCATTTGATAATTACTGCTGAAGATTTTTGCAGCTGACAGTAATTTTTGTCTGATATAGTTATTGTTTAGAGTATATTTAATATCTTAGATAAGGCTTACTGTGTCTTTATAGCAGCTATCCTTTTTTTTTCACTGTATAGTCTGCTTATATTTAATATTGTGTACTTTAGACAGACTTTTTTTCTGTCACTTTAATATTATTACTCTGTGTGTGTGTCACTCAGCCTGAATTTATATAGGGCCTTTGTTGATAATTACTGTTAAGAATTTTCTTTTGTAGTAGACAGTAATTTTCTATCTGAGATTATAATGGCTGACCAAGAGAGGCACCCCAAGTCAGGTTTCAAACAGTGCCCTAAATGTGGCCAAATGATGTCTGTAACAGACAGCCATGTAAATTTTGTGTACTGTCTAGAAGAGACTCAGAGCTTCAGGAAGCCAGATTGGGTGGCCCTTGCTCTTCCGAGACCTCACCAGAAGCTCCCACTGATGAGGTTCCCAGGAAGAGGGTTTGTAAGAGGAAACATCTAGACTTCCTCAAGAGTCTCTAACATCTGATACTGACTTGGATGAGTCAGAAGAGTCCCTATGGTCCCCCTCTGAAGATATCTCATTCGCTGAGATACTTGAAATCCTAAGGCAGAGGGGTGACTGGCAGTCCAAAAACCCTGCTGAGGTCAAGTCAGTTCTCCTGAAGGCTTTCAGCCCTCAGCCCTCCACCTCTTGGGTGTCTCCAACCTTCAATGACCGATGTAACTGGTCTCACAAAGGGGGTGGGAGTCTCCAGATACTATGGACCCAGTCCCAAGGAGGCCTAATAAGTTAATTTCTGCCCTCTTGACAAATCTTTCTTGACAAAAGGTGTGCCAGTTGATGCCAGGGTGGTGCCGGCAGCCACTAAAAAGGAAATGTCTGAAACTTCCTTGTCTATCCATCCTCCTAACAGAGACTCCAGGATCATGGATAGATAGGGGAAGCGCATGTTTAGTTCAGCGACTTTTGCTCTTCGTTCGCTCAACTATGTAACCCATTTTACCAGACTACAAATAGATCTCCTTAAAGAGCTGGGAGGTGCTCTTCAGGGTACAGTAGCTGCAGGAGCTACAGACAAAGTTGCTGCCTAGCTTGCTACCCTCAATTCTATAGTGAACTCATGCATGCACCTCATTTCATATGCAGCTGATGGAACGAGTAGGGCAGTGGGTACAGGAGTTGCCCTTGAGACACTCCTGGATGCACTTGTGTTCCTTCGCGGAGCCCTTCAAGTCATCCTTCGTGAATACCCCCTTTGATGGCTCATCCCTTTTCGGGCCTAAAGTCAAGGAAACCTTAACCAGGTGTGAGCATGACAGAAAGACTCTGTCTGCCGTCGGGGTCCATTTTTCCACCCCCTACCAGACCCTACCCAAAGGGTCAAAGGGGAGGAAAAATGTGCTTCCAAAAAGCCCAAGGAGCCTTTCAGGACACACATGGTGATCCCCCCCTCCAGAGGCAGAGGACGGGGAAATAATGGAAGACACCGCCCTCGAGGTAGAGGGGGTCTGCAACACCAGGGCGACAGAGATCACTTCTTTGGGAAGCCCTACCAGCGCTCCTGAAAGGAGGCCCGACTGTCCTGCTCTGGAGGCAGTTGGGGGTCACTTATCTTTGTACCTAGACACCTGGCTCAAAATAACAAAAGACAGCTGGGTACAAAGTATCATTGCCAAAGGATACTTCATCCCATTCACCACATCCCCCTCCACCCAATTACAGGGAACAAGCAACAATAGAGGTCCAAACACTGCTAAGAAAAAGAGTCATCCAACCAGTCCCAGCAGACCAGACAGGATCCGGAACTTACTGAAGATTCTGTTTAGTTCCAAAAAAGACTGGGGAGTGGAGACCCATATTGGACCTCAGCAGACTGAACAAATCTGTAAAGAAAGAGACATTCCAGATGGTCACGCTTCATTCTATACTTCCCTTCTTAGGGAAAGACAATTGGATGTGCTTGATAGATCTCCAGGATGCGTACTACCACATAAAAATTGCCAGGCCATCCAGGGACAATCTGCGCTTCTGGCTGAGAGCCAGTCCTTACCAGTTTCGAGCCCTGCCCTTTGGCCTCACTACAGCCCCCAGAGTGTTCACCAAATGCATGGCAGTGGTCACAACTCACCTGAGGCATTTAGGATTCCAGATGTTTCCGTACCTAGATGATTGGCTCCTTACCACCACCACCAGGCATCAACTCATTCAGGCCAGGAAGTCCACTCTGTCACTCTGCAATCAGCTGGGCATTACAATAAACTCAGAAAAATCTGCCTTGTTGCCATCGCAGCATATCATCTTTATTGGAGCAGAACTGGACACCACTACCACCACACTAAGACTTCCAGTAGAAAGAGTCTTTCTTCTCCGTCAGCATGTCAGCTTTCTGATATCCAAAGACAAAACACCAGCATCAGAAGTTTTGAAATTGTTAGGCCTGATGGCAGCAGCAATTCTAGCCATACCCCTAGGTCGTATGCACACGCGGATACTACAATGGCTTTCATTCACTCAATGGTCTTACCAAGAACTCCCTATGTCTCACTTGGTAGTGATCACGAATTCCTGCAAAAAGGATCTTCAGTGGTGGTTGACCTCACTTCATGTCACTATAGGACACAAATTTCTGCTACCCCCTCCAGCAGCCACAGTGACCACAGACGCTTCCTCGATAGGCTGGGTGGGGCATTTTCAGGGAAAGACAGCCCAAGGCACATCATGGACTGATCAAGAGACACATCTGCATGTCAATGTCCTAGACATGAGAGCAGTACTTTTGGCGTTGCAGTACTTTCAGGAGACTCTTCCTCTGGGTACGATTGTGATTCAGACAGACAATATGTCAGTGGTCTGGTATTTGAACAAATAAGGAGGAACTAGATCTTACCCCCTTTGTCGTGAGGCCCTCAGAGTATGTCAGTCGGCTATTTCCACCCAGCGAAATCCAGCATGATAGCAGACAAGTTGAGCAGAGCAATTTTGTTAAGCAGACAGGATATTCTCACATGAACACCAAATGCAAAAGCTATTTCACCCTTATTCCCCTCCGGCATGCTTGTTCGGTCTCCTCTACACATTCCCTCCAATCCTGTTGATACCCAAGGTGTTACAGAAAGCCAAAGCCCTGGGAAGGACCATCATTCTATTAGCTCCCTACTGGACTCATCAGATTTGGTTCCCCTTCCTTTGACTTCATCTTTTGGAGGACCCCTGGTTTCTGGACCCAGTTCCAGACCTTCTGACGCACTTGTCAGGAGAACTTCATCCCTCTCTGCAGTCTCTGAAGCTGACAGCTTGGCTGCTCCAATTCCCATCATAGCCAGGTTCCATAACCTTTCCAATGAAACAAAGCAAATTCTTCTCTCCTCTCATAAATCTTCTGTACCTCAGCAAATGGAAAACATTTTCTATATGTGCTTCTAAAAACAATATTGATCCTTACCAAGCCCCTGTGGCCTCTATCTAGAATTCTTAGCCATGATATTCAGTAAAGGAGCTGCAGCAGCAACAGTCCATGTTCAACTGGCTGCCATTTCTAACTTTCATCTGGGATTTGAAGGTTTGAATATTATGTCACACAAGTTATCCAAAGCCTTTCTCAAAGGGACTTTTCATATTAGACCACCTGTGAAATCTCCCTATTCTCCATGGAATCTAAATTTTATGCTTTCCTGCATAATTCTTCCACCATTTGAACCAGCTTCCTCATGTGACCTCAAATTTTTGTCATGGAAAACCATCTTTTTACTGGCCATTACTTCTGCTCGCAGTGTCAGAGCTTCAGGCCATCAAGCCTCCTTATTTGATATTCCATGCTGACAGGGTCTCACTTTGAACAAACCCCTCTTTCGTACCTAAAGTTTGCACTGAGACTAATCTCAACCAAATTATTGATATGCCTGTTTTCTTCCCCAACCATTCAAACAATTTAGAGTACATGCTGCACAAACTTGATGTTCACAGACAGCTCAGATTTTATTTGGATAGAACAAAAGATTTCAGAAAATCAGACCAGCTTTTTGTTTCATTTTCAGACTCCAGGAAGGGTAGACCAGTGACTAAAACAACTCTGTCTAAATGGTTATCTGATTGTATCACCTTTGCTTATTCAGCTGCTAACATACCTTTACAGCATAAAATTAAGGCTCACTCAACCAGAGCTGTTTCTACATCCTCTGCCTTTTCTGCCAGACTTCCTATTGATGACATTTGTGCAGCAGCCACTTGGTCAAAACCTCATACCTTTATGCACGATAGTGACAGTATATGTAAGTGTGTGTGAGGGGGGGGGGGTGTGAAGAGGGCAAAGCCCCCATATGGAAGGTACAGGAAGTCTTGCCCCTTTCACAAGAAATGCTGTGTGAGAGTGGTGTTTTGTGTTTGATATGAGTATGTATTGTGTGTGTGTGTACATGTGGTATTTGTAGTCTTTGTGTGTTTGTATGAGAGGGTTTCATTTGAATGTGCTGTATTCAGTTTTGCGGTAGATTGCCTTTTTTAGATCAGGTATGGTGTGATAACTTTCTCAATGTTTTGTGCAGATGTTTATCTGTGTCTTTGCGTGCATATGTATATATTCATGCATACAAATATATATTTTGTATGTATGTGAAATCTAAACATATCCACGGGGGGGGGGGGGGAGTGGGGGACACCACAGAGTTTAAGGGATTGCAGCCCAGATATCTAGTAGCACCAGCGATCCTTGCTTGTAAGTTACTTAACAGTTTCATTTATTTTGCAAGTTTTTATTAATGATGACGTCCGACAGACCCCCCGCAGCACTTCATCAGTTTAGAATTGCTGAGTTTGGCATATTTGTTACAGTTTTGGTATAAGTTAACTTGATGGTTTAATTTAACTTTTGTGACTTTCTCTGTACATTCCTGTTAATTTGCAGGAATACATTGTGTTTAGAACTGCAGTGTGTGTTCCTGTGGACTTGTTGCAGTCTTGGTGTAAGTTGTGTGATAGTTTAATTCATCTTGCCCCTTTAATTAGTGACAACAGCTTAAATGACACATTTCTAATAATTCACAGCACTGAATATAGAATTGCAATATATTTGCAACATGCATGTTGTAATGCTGGTATAAATTCATGTGAAAAGTCTAATTCTGCTTGTAGCTTCTGCTAGTGACACCTTCTGGCTGCAGTTCTATTACTTGCAAGACTGCATTTACACTTGTAGGTATTTATTGTGTAGTTGATTAATTCTTTCTGTTTGGAAATTCACAATCAAGGCTTGTTTAAAAGATTCTGCTACTGGATTCATTGTTTTTCTTTTCCTCTCTCTCTCCCCCTTTTTTTCTATGATGTGGGGTTAAGTGATGTTTGCTAGTAAAGGACACTACCTTTCCCAAATGTTGTCTTTCTGCACTTTGCTCAATATTATCTATTTCATCAACCCAGTCATTAGTGTATGTATCAGGAGTTTCCAAAATGTGCCACTTGCACAAGTACAATCAACCTCAACTAGTCTAGCTATACTATTAGTAATAGTAAGCATATCATCCAACTTCTGGCATGAGGAATACAAATTTCCAGTGTTCTCATGTGTTTGATATATATATATATATATATATATATATATATATATATATATATATATATATATATATATATATATATATATATATATATATATATAAATAAAACGTGTATAGAGAGAGAGATAATTCAAACATTTAGATACTTATGCTTCCACAAATCATTAATAGCACACTCATTTTTGGAGCACTTTTTGTTCCCCTACATTATCCTACAGCCTTGCTATACAGTGCCCCACATTCACCATCAGGTCTGCCAACTTGTTCTGTCCCCCCAGACTTGCTCTAATAAGCTGGGGCCATACAGATCTTATGGGTGTCCCGAGGATCTAACCATCACCTTTCAGCAAGTAATGATGTATCCTGTTACTCCCACCTTCCAAAGCACCATCTTGGTTTTGTCAGAGGAGTGGGTATGCAGTGGAGACATGCCATATGTCATTCTGCCTCCAAGACAGCCCAGCCATGTCCGCCATCATTTTCCTTCCTTGGGCCACACTTCCTGATCATGGCACCCCCCAGCCACCCACCAGTGATCATCACTGAGAAGTTGGGAATGCCCACATAATCTTACACCCCCCCCAGGATGAGCACGCCCATCCCTCCTTGCCACATCATCAGTCACCTGAGTCACTAATTGAACCCAGGTCCATGGGATTGTAGTCAGGTATTCATTAATTTATCTGAATGTGGATGGCATATTCATTTAAAGTATTCATTCTCAGTGATAAGCAATTAAAGTAAAAAAATAAATAAACAAAGTTTCTAAATTAGAAATCATTGAATTCAGAAAAATTAAACTATTGATAATTTAAGTCAAGCTGTACGAGGAACTAGCGCAGACGATGTACAAATCAATATTTTACAAACGGAAGTACTCCATTAAGCAGTTATTCTGACCTACTGACTTCTGTGCTAGTCTTCCCAGTGATACTAAGATGCTGGACTTTCTATATGTCACACGTGTAATTGTTTGTGCTCACTGTTTGCTTAAAGTAGTGGCTCATTATAACTAGCTAGGTCCCATGGGGATGACTAGTGTGTGTGTTTTGCCTAAAATATATCCCTTTCTTCCATCAATCAGTAAAACATAAAATATAAATCGAAGTACTGCTTCTCTTACCAAGCAGTTGCATGGTAAATAAAAAAAAAATACTGGATGGTTTGAGGTAAGTAAAGTATGAAGTGCACTGTCTACAATCTCCGTGAATTTGTAAAAAGCTAGGCCCCTTCTGAGGACTAGAGTATGTCTGGCTACATTATGTCCCTTTCTTCCAACAAACAGTAAACATCAGACCCAGGTAGCAAAGGCTGTTTATATGTGTGTGCGCGCGTGTGGGGGGCAGAGGTATAGCTATGAATGTTTATGCCCAGTGCCATCCTCAAATCTTGCACCCTACCTCCAAAACAAGCTGTTCTCCATACTTGATGCTTGATGTCTTCTTTTAAATTGCTGCAAACTGAATGCTTGCTATATTTCTAGTCCAGGGAAAATAGAGTTTCTGCTAGAAGTCAATATGAGGCAAAACTGTGGGAGAAGGATACATTTTTAGCAAAAGAGCAGAATCTATACATAGTGTTATGGGGCTTATCAAGTGTAACAGTAAGCCCTCTCACTCAATGTTAGCAGGACTTGTTATAACTGAGCACATCTGAATTTCAGACATTGAAGTATTTGTTGGAACTTAGCTTTAGACTTGAAAGCAAACAATCAGACTGACCAATGTAAACCTGAGTGAATAGTATATCATTAGACCAAATTAATAGATATCTTGATAGTAAAACAAGTATGGTTAATTTAGTGCTCATTTTTATCTTGTCTAAAGTACAAAATAATCAAGGATCCAACAAAATGCTCTTTATTTGTGTAAGCAGATCAGTGGTTTAGTGTGAAGGTAAGACCACAAACTCAGTATAACAACTTAAGATCTGAAGTAGTTAACTTCATTTTATCTGCAACCTGTGAGTATACGGATCCATATCGGATCCGAGCCAGCAACTTTTTTCTAGCATCTGCTCCAAGCTCCGAGCTCCTCCCCTTACTCATAATGCCGTACCATCTCCTATCTTCCCTCAGATCTCGTTTGCCGTGCCAGTAGTGTGCATTGTGGTCTCCTTTGCTCTGAGCTAAAAAGGGATAGTAAGTGGAAACTTTTGTTTATTTCTAGTGTGCTTGTGTAGGATTACCCTTCCTCCCCATCTGTAGTAATGTGTTGGTCGTTAGTGTAAAAAAAATAGAATAGTTCTCAGGCCTGCCCTTCCCCTACCTGTGTGTGTTTTTTTTTTTGCGGGAAGGTAGTACGCTTACCTTTGAGTGCAGGACTATAGCTGATCAGCCAAAGCCTGTATTCAAAAAATGTACAGAGTGTGGCCATAAGCTTTCCCCTGCTGATGGTCACACTATGTTTGTGATATGTCTAGGAATAGCACACTTAACCACCCAGTGTGCTATCTGTTCAGGCTTCAACCCCAGGGCCCTTAGGGATCCTAAGGCCAAGCTAGTTACCAAAGGCCTTCTCCCAGTTGCCATGCTGGATTCTGCCTTGGCCGCTAGTGCACCTCCCCAGACAGGGACTCAACCTCCCTCTTCGTCTGGCGATGGGTCCTCTAAGGGCAAATCATCAGTCAGCGAGGCTGACAAAGATAAAGAGAAGGAAAAGGAAAGACGCAGAGATGAAAGGGAGAAAAAGAAAGACAGGCATCGCAAGAGATCCCCAGACAGGGAGCTCTTTCTCAGCCCTCCATCCAAGACCATGAGGCCTGTTTCTCCTCTGCTCTGGTCACCGCGTTTCTCACCGGAGCCATTGGAACTTTCGGACCCGAGGCCCTCCACCCCTCTGCGCAGACCAGCCAGGTCCAAGTCGGTGACCACTTCGAGGTCAACTCGGAGCCTATCGGAAATGGATATGGACAGGATGATGCAGAGATTTCTTCAGACCCAAATTCAGATGGGAGTCTTGCCAGGTCCCTCTCCCTCTGGAGGGGTGACCTCCATGCCTCTTTTCCGCCCCGTCTCTCCTTCCCAGATCAGTGCTTCAGGGCTTTTGGATCCGAGGTTCTTCGGAGCTGGTAGCTCAGCGCCGACGGTTCCTCCAACCTTGACTCCAGCTGTTACCTTGAGTTCCTCGGATCCGACTTGCTCAGATCCAAGTGACTCTTGGAGCCGCGGATAGGGAGTCGGACCCAGAGGAATGGATTCTTCGGCTCCAACCCTTTCGGACCTGACCCATTCCCTCGGACCTCAGGCTACTCTGTCTTTGGCTCCGGTCCCCGCTTCAGATCCGGAGAGGACTTCTCCTTCGGCCTTCGAAGTGGTGGAGAGGGTTCTCTCCCAAGGATTGAGACCCCAGCCCATTCCCTCGGATACCACCCAGGCCCCCCCTGGATTTGACGACGACTCCCTTCATCCTGTCTCAGGGACAGCCCGTGCCAGAGGATCCCCAGGTCATTTTCCCCGAGGAAACCCCTGCAGGTCGCGGATCCCCTTCTGAAAGTTCCACTGAAGAGGGCCACCGCAAGCACAAGTGCAAAAGGAGACACTTGGACTCCCCTGAGTCCCTCACCACTGACACTGACTTAGATGAAGGAGAAGGTTCTCCCAGGTCACCTCCTGAAGACGTCTCCTTCGGAGAAATTATGGAAATACTCCATCAGAGGGGAGGTTGGTCAGCCCCAAAACCTTCTGGGGATGTCAGTGTTCCTGGAGGCCTTTGGCACAGGCCCATCTACTTTTTGGGTGTCCCCACCAGCAGACCCCTTGGTGGACCTCATCACCATGAGGGCATGGAAGGAGCCTGACACCGTAGAGCCCATCCCCAAACATCCTGACAAGATCTTATCTCCTCCTTCGGATAGACAACCCTGGTCGAAAGGAGCCCCAGTTGATGCTATGTTGGTTGCAGAGGCCACAAAGAAGGAACTAGCACAGGAGAGTTTCTTAGTCCACCCTCCAGACAAGGAGTCCAGGTTGGTGGATAGGTTTGGGAAGCGCATATAATCTTCAGCGACCTTTTCTATCTGTGCGCTGAATTATTTTGCACATGTGATTCGACTTCAGCGAGATCTTGCTTTAGAATTCGCTGAGTCACCCCCAGAGTCTTTATCGCTGCAGGACAAACAGCTGTTTTCGGTGAAAATGTCTACTCTGAAGTCGGTCTCAAATACAGCTATGCGGCTACTTTCCCATGCCACGGAAGGAGCAGCTAGAGCGGCTGGGACAGGCTTAGCCATTAGGTGTCATGCCTGGCTCAGATTGTCAGTTCGCGGACCCTTTCAAGGCGTCGTTTATCAACACTGCCTATGACGGCTCTTCCCTCTTTGGGAAGACAGTACATGACACATTGGTCCAGAGCGAAAAGGACGGGAAGACTTTGTCTGCCATCGGAGTCCGCTTCTCTAACCCTCAGCGGTCCTTCTCTAGAAGATGTGGTTCCGAAAATCTCAGCTATTCCCCCAGAGGCAGAGGGGGACAAGATCGACGCTGACCCAGAGGTAGAGGGGGTCCCAGGAATTTCGGGTCTCGGGAACCCTTTTCTGATAGACATGGTCAGCAGCCCTGAGGGGTTGCCTGACTGTCCTCCGGAGGCAGTCAGGGGACTATTGTCCTTAGTATGGGAGTCCATTACGACAGATCGCTGGGTTTTTCAGATAATATCCAGAGGTTACTCTCTTCCTTTCATTGCCCCTCCAAACATTACAAAACACCTCCTGGATGTTCCACCTGCTCACAGGGAGGCCACAGCTCTAGAGGTTTCAAAGCTGTTTATCAAATGAGCCATCGAAAAGGTTCCCCCCAATCAGTCCGGATCGGGCATCTACTCAAGGTTCTTTTTGGTGCCAAAAAAGACGGGAGACCTCAGGCCCATTCTAGACCTGTCAACATTAAACCTGTCGGTAGCAAAACAGAAATTCCGGATGGTCACTCTACAGTCCATTCTACCTTATCTCCGAGAGTGCGACTGGATGTGCTCGTTAGACCTTCAGGATGCTTACTACCACATCAAAGTACACAGAAGCTCCAGGAGGTTTCTGCGCTTCCGGCTGGGAGCCAGTCACTTTCAGTTCAGGGCCCTACCCTTTCATCTCACCACAACCCCCAGGGTGTTCATCAAGGTAATGGCAGTTGTAGCAGCCCACCTGAGGCTTCAGGGTATTCAGGTGTTTCTTTACCTGGACGACTGGCTCTTCGCTGCGCACAACAAGCATCACTTGTGTCTGACCCGAGATTATTTCATTCAGTTAGCAGACTTGCTGGGAATTACAGTCAATGTTCACAAATCCCATTTGCAACCAGTGCAAATTCTAGATTTCATTGGGGCACGGTTAGACACTTTGCAGATGAAAGTATCACAGCCAAAAACCTTCCCCTGCACGGAAGCTATTGCACTGCTCAAAAATTAGTAGATCCACCAAGAAAGAAGCCAGCAACTGGAAGCTGTAAACACTAATTTAATTAGTGAAACATGTAAAGGATTCCAATAACAAAACAGACCGGTTTCGGCTTTGGTTTTTACATAGCTTTCATCAGTGCAAAATCACATAACAGATTGGAATCCATTATATAGTACATCATAATTAGAAACAAAACATGATTGGTGAGCTCATGAATATACATACAACAGCAGTCACATATTTGATAATACAGTTTTTTGCCAATTGTAACACCGATTGGATTATCTATATGGCCTCCTGTAGTTGTCATGCTTTTTTACATTGGTCAAACATCTAGACCTTTTAGAGTATGTATATCTGAACATCTGAGTGACGTCAGATGTAAAAGAGCTAGTAATGCATTGTATAAACACTCCCTCAAACATAGCACAGCCAAATTTCATTTCACCATTATTGATAAAATAATAGGTGACAGAAGCAACAAATCAGGATGGCACATCAAACTGAATGCAAAAGGAAAAGAAATGGATAGTAAAATTAGGTGCATTATTTCAGCCTGGACTTAATGAATATTTATAAATATTGTATGCATATTCATGAGCTCACCAATCATGTTTTGTTTCTAATTATGATGTATTATATAATGGACTCCAATCTGTTATGTGATTTTGCAGTGATGAAGGCTATGTAAAAACCAAAGCCAAAACCGGTCTGTTTTGTTATTGGAATCCTTTACATGTTTCACTAATTAAATTAGTGTTTACAGCTTCCAGTTGCTGGCTTCTTTCGTGGTGGATCTACTAATTTTTGAGCCGTGCAATAGCTTCCGTGCAGGGGAAGGTTTTTGGCTGTGACATTTTGCATTTCCTGCTGGAAGTCTGTGGTTTGCTGTACAGATGGATCTGTACCAGATTCTCTATTTAAATTATATATATTTAACTATTGTTTGAGCTCCTTTCAGGCTATATTACACTTGATTTTCCATCAAGTTGATGTATTGAAATTTTGAACTTCCTTGAACTGCAGTTTTTTTGCTAGCATTGTCGGAAGACCTAGCGTGCCTTTTGCTTTCAGTTGGATTACCTCGTGGGCGATTGGCGACTTGTTTTTTGCGTTCATGGCTTATCACGCTGCTGTTGGGCAATTTTATCAGCTACAACATTGAGGAACTATTGACCATACTGTGAATGGTTGCCAGCTTCCATGTAGGGGAAGGTTTTTGGCTGTGACACTTTGCATTTTCTGCTGGAAGTCTGTGGTTTGCTGTGCAGATGGATCTGTACCAGATTCTCTACTCCAAATATATATATACTCAACTATTGTTTGAGCTCTTTTCTGGCTATATTACACTTGATTTTCCATCAAGTGGTTATATTAAAGTTTTGGAACTTCCTTGAACTGCAGTTTTTTTGCTAGCGTTTTCGGAAGACCTAGCGTGACTTTTGTTTTCAGTTGGATTACCTCATGGGCGACTTGTTGCTGCTGTTGGGCAATTTTATCAGCTACAACATTGAGAAACTATTGACTAAACTATGGATGGTTGCTTAGCTCTTGTTTTACAATAATTACCAAATCTAATCTTCGTGGAACTGGCGTTTTTCTTTACATCTACTATTACATCATGGATGCTGTTTATATGTAACATGCCATGAAATACACTATAAGCTGAGCTATTCAGCGCAGTCAAGTTCATTTTTTCATAACTCTGGCCTTATTTGCAAAACATCCCAATGTTGGACTGGTTTATGCTGTGAGTATTATTTTTACTTTGTCTATTTTTCGATCATACAGACATTTTACCATTTACCAGTTTTTTGGATGTTGGTGAATATATAACTACATATTTGAACAGTTTAGACCTTTTTGTTATTTATATGGTCTTTTTGGACAACGCTACATCATTCATCAGGTCCGCATTTTTCAGCAAGGCGATTGGATTGTTTCTTAGTACGCTGGACTTTTTGACTTATTTCTTTTAATATCAGCCATCAGGACATTAGCATATTATGTTTCTAATTGTGCTTCTTGCTATTAACAAATGCTTAATACTATAAGGTCTGTGATGTTGGTCAAATAACATTGTTTCTTTTCGATATACATTTTTTGGTTATTTGATACATATAGGTTTGATTCTTTAACCAAACAACTCGGGTTGGGTACATGTTGGATTATTGTTTATCATTCAGTGATTTCACTGTGGTTTTCAGTGTTTTTTCTGCATACATTAGTCTGATAACCTAACCAATTCTTAGCTACTAGGGGTTTATAAAATATATTGTCCATATATTGTCAATCATACTGTGGTTTCTAGAACATATATTAGATTTAATTCCAACTATTTCTCAGGGAGTCTTGTTGTTCCATATATTTTTTCTTTTTTCTTGGGGTGAATCACAATTACAACAGTTTTCTATTTTTCAGTCATTCTAGACACATTCTTGTCAGGTTATATACTGACATAACAAAACATTTTTACATTTTGGATTAAGCCATTCATTTTTTATTTTGAGGTTTGGATGACCCAATACATATTTGTACATATCTCTTAGGAGCATACATTACAGGCATATAGTGGATATCTTTTGACTGTTATATGTTCCAATTATAACATATTATTCCTATTTTTACATATCAAATCCTTTTCATAGTTTCAATTTGCCACACTATTGGACTAATTGTTTTGTATGTTTTGCTCTTCATTTCTACAAGTTAAGCTGCATAACATACTATCTACCTTATTATTTGTCATAATTTTGGACATTTTTATACATATTGATGGTTGTCCTTGTTCCAAATAATACCATATTATACTATTGATAGAGGTCCATTGTTGGATTTTGCTTTTTATTACTTCACAACTACCATTATAGTCCTATTTTTTGGTATCTGGACGTGGCTCTTATAGACACACATCTTTGTGATTTTAATTTTGCGAATTTTCAATTTGTTTTAATCTAAATTTGAGGCCATTATTGTCCAGTATTCCAAATAATAAATAGCTACAAATAACAGAGCAATGATTTTTTTCTTTGGATATATACATAAATATCTACATTTATTATAATAGGACGTGGTGTTGTGGATTTATTGTACAGTCGTCTAGTTGGACAACTGCTGTCTAATTTGGTATAGCACTTGTTTAATATTATATCACTCATTTTCAGCATGGACCTGAATAGAATCCTTATTGGTCTTTCCTCTGACAAGGAGGATTTAGGGTTTTTTGGCATCGGACAACCATGCAATACTGTTAATTCAGGTAATATTGATTATCCTGAACTTAACTGTGAAAAATTGTTTCAGGACCTTAATAAAAACATGAAAACATTAAGATCAAACTTGTGGCATTTGAAGTTATTTAAGGCCTATATGGCCAAGGGTATAACTCCCCGAGGTCTCAGGGTAAAAATTCAACCTTTGGTTACTGAGGCAGATGAACAATTAACCACAGCATGGTCTAATATACAACAGGAATGTTCCGTGAAATTTGTTGAAACATTATCTCATTACTATGAAAGGATTATTGATAAAGAAACACTGATTGTTAGCAAACTATGCAATGATTGTAACCAATATAAAGATGAACCCTTTTTTAACAGTTTTTTGACCAAATTAAGCTCTGACCTACTTAGTTTTGAACGCCAACTTAAGGAAAGGAAAATCAAAAAATTTGTAAGAGATCTGACTGATTATGGGAAGGGCAAACCTTTCAGATAAAATAGACATGTTAGATTTGAGGGTATCCACAAGAATACCACAAAAACGTCCGAGATCCATTCTCAAGAAAAAAAACACTTTTACAGATTCCTCAGAGGGTGAATCTTCCTGTGGTACAGATATTGATACACAGCACACCACAGACTCCCTGACCCCCAAACATAACAACAGTGGGGCCCCTTTAGGCCCTACAAGAGGGGAGGCAGGAAACGCAGAAAAAGTCAGAAGCTTATAGAATCTGATGGAACTATTGACCAACAAGTAAATGTACATGCTAATACCAATGTATTGAATATTTCTGATACTGTATTATCTGAATCACAAATTGCTCTGCTAAATAAAGGCCTTTTTTTATTCCCGTTTTTTTTTGTGCCTGAGGATATTTTTGCACAAGACATAGTAGCATTTTGTAGATTAATTAACCTTAAATTATATTTTCAGGACAACCATGGACATGACTGTGTGACAGACAATTTCAAATACCATAGATCTACTTTTACTCCACCTATGCATCCTTGTGTTAGCCTTTTCCAACATAGTGTTCTCAAAGATCTACATTTTACATCCAACATGATTCCACCTATGTCAAATAATATTTCAGTTGGATTCCACGAGTCTAGCGGAATTAGTTGACAACAAACAATTGGTAATCATTTCTGCTGATAAAGGAGGTGCTGTTGTTGTTATGAACTGGTCTGATTGATATTGAAGCCCACAGACAACTTGATGATGCTAAATATTATATGAAAATGCCATTACATCCTACATCCATGTTCAAACAACAAATTGACACTTTTCTCAACTCAGCAGTAGAAAATGGAATTATCACATCAAATACTCTTAACCACCTGACCATTACTGATCCTGTCAGCCATTATATTTATTTTTTTACCCAAAATTCATAAAGACCCTGTGCACCCACCAGGCAGGCCAATTGTAGTAAGAAATGGCTCTCTGACTGAACCACTTTCCAAATTTCTCACTAAATATCTTAAGCCCCTATTAAAGTGGGTGAGATCTAGGATCCAGGATACCACCATATTTTTGGACATAATCAGTGACACGCAAATAGAGGATGATTGGTGGTTATGTACCCTTGATGTCAGTGCACTATATACAAATATTCCACATTGGGCTGGATTGGATGCTATTGAATACTGGCTCTACAAATCACAAATGTACAAACCTGGCTGTAACACTTTCCTGATATGTCTGACTGAACATGTTCTCACAAAAAATGTATTTTTCTATGGGAAACAATGTTACCTTCAAATTAAAGGTACTGCTATGGGGGCATCCTTTGCCCCCATTTATGCTGATTTATATATGGCATATATTGAAGATCAAATAATATATGATGATACACACAACCTTTATTTGGCTGAGATTGATATCTGGCGTAGATATCTTGATGATTGCTGGATGGTGTGGTGGGCGGATATTGAATACCTGAACGAATTTGTTGAATATCTGAATATGTGGCCTACACTTTACCATCAGTTATGATAAACACAGGATTACCTATTTGGACATATTAGTGACAAGAAATGTGGACAACACACTCAGTACACAGGTATTCCGTAAATATCCCAAATATAACACCTTACTCCATGCCTCCACTTTTCATCCCAAACATATAGCTAGGAACATTCCAAAATCACAATTCATTAGAATGAGACGTATTTGCTCGGATGACAGCAGTTTTCAGTATTATCGCCAGGATTTGACTGACCGGTTCAAACAAAGGGGTTATGGCATGGGTCATGTTATTACAGCCAGTAATTATGCTTCTCAGCTTAATCGTAATGATCTCCTCAGATGCAAGAATAAATCACGGAGTAAAAACAGTTTGCGATTCACAACCACCTATGGTAGAAATACCAATAGATTTAATGATATCATCAAACATCATTGGAACATTCTTTTAGCAGATTTTGCTTTGTCCAGCCACATATCTGAAACGTGTTCATTTTCATTCAGAAAAGGCAAAAACTTGGGTGCCTACTTTAACCATTATAAACATCATTCTGAATCTAGGAATCGGCACATGATTCAGACATCCATATCAGGAGACAAACTTATGGGCTGTATGCCATGTGGACACTGTAGCAATTGCAAATATGTACTAAAAACTAAACAATTTTCCAGCAACAACAGCAGTCACATATTTGATATAAAGTTTTTTGCCAATTGTAACACCGATTGGATTATCTGTATGGCCTCCTGTAGTTGTCATGCTTTTTACATTGGTCAAACATCTAGACCTTTTAGAATACGTATATCTGAACATCTGAGTGACGTCAGATGTAATAGAGCCAGTAATGCATTGTATAAACACACCCTCAAACATAGCACAGCCAAATTTCATTTCACCATTATTGATAAAATAATAGGTGACAGAAGCAACAAATCAGGATGGCACATCAAACTGAATGCAAAGGAAAAGAAATGGATAGTAAAATTAGGTGCATTATTTCAGCCTGGACCTAATGAATATTTATAAATATTGTATGCATATTCATGAGCTCACCAATCATGTTTTGTTTCTAATTATGATGTACTATATAATGGATTCCAATCTGTTATGTGATTTTGCAGTGATGAAGGCTAGGTAAAAACCAAAGCCGAAACCGGTCTGTTTTGTTATTGGAATTCTTTACGTTTCACTAATTAAATTAGTGTTTACAGCTTCCAGTTGCTGGCTTCTTTCTTGGTAGATGAAAGTATTCCTAACTCCAGACAGGATTCTACATCTCAGGGGCCACATAGCTCAGATAGCGAACTCCCAGTCTTCAAAGGCGAGCGTGGTTCTCCAGGCTCTGGGCTCCTTGGCTGCCGCCATATCTATTCTCCAATATGCACGCCTTCACATGCGGGTTCTTCAATGGACTCTGGCTGTCCAGTGGTCCTGGCTAGACCTACCCATGGAATTTCCGATCAAGATCAGTCACGTCTGCAGGACATCTCTTCTTTGGTGGTTAACTTCACCGGAGATATCAACAGAACGCCCATTTGAGTCACCCTCAGTCCAAACCACAGTGACCACGGATGCCTCCCAACTCGGGTGGGGGGGGCACTGTTTGGGAAGGACAGTCCAAGGCACGTGGTCCCAGACAGAGACCAATTTGCACATAAATGTTCTAGAGATGAGGGCAGTGCTTGTAGCATTGGAAGCCTTTCACACAGTCCTCCATCTCGGATTGATTGCAATTCAGTCAGACAACATGTCGGTCGTCTAGTATATCAACAAGCAGGGGGGAACCAGATCCTACCCTCTATGTCGCGAGGCCATGAGAGTGTGGGAATGGGCAATTTCCACCAGTCGGTGTCTGATAGCAGTGCACATCCTGGGGTGCTCCAACATTTTAGCGGACAGATTGAGCCGGGCCATTCTGATGCCCTACGAGTGGTCTCTGAAACAGTCAGTAGCGGAGGAGATTTTCCTGGCATGGGTTCAACCTTGCTGCGATCTGTTCGCATCTCCTTCCAATGCGAAGTGCAATGAGTTCTTCGTTCTGATTCCCTCTCCAGGGGAAGTCCCCAGAGCCCCCTGGGCTTCTGTATGCTTATCCTCCATTGTCACTCATTCTGAAATTTCTTCAGAAAGCTTGCCGACTACGGTGCACAGTGATCCTCATTGTCCCATTCTGGCCTCGTCAGGTTTGGTTCCCATTCCTTTGGTCTCTTCTATTAGCTCCCCTGTGGGTTCTGGATCCCTGCCCGGATCTAATTCCCATCCATCGGGGACACGTCCACCTGATCTGGGCAGACTCAAGCTAACGGCTTGGTTGCTCCAGTTCCATTAATCGCCATGACTCCCGGTCTTTCATCCCAGGTCAGATTGATTCTAGTGGCTTCTCTTAAAGATTCCACTAGAAAACTATATTGCAATAAATGGAAGCGCTTTTCCATTTGGGCTTCACAGAGAGAAATAGATCCCTTTACAGCTCCTGTTCCAGCGGTGTTGGGACTTCCTGTCTGGTATCTTTCAGCAAGGAGCTAGTTCCTCCACAGTGAAAGTACAATTGGCAGCCATTTCCAGTTTTCACGTTGGCAAAGACAATATGGCCTTAGCCTCCTCTAGGCTGTGTAAGGCTTTTCTCAAAGGTACTTTTCTGCTACGGCCCCCTGTCAAGGATTCTGTACCTCCCTGGGACCTTACTTTTGTTTTACAGGCATTGGTGGCCCCTCCTTTTGAACCTGCAGCTTCGGTGGACTTAAAATTTTTGTTCTGGAAGACAGCTTTCCTAATAGCCATCACTTCGGCTAGGCGAGTTTCTGAGCTTCAAGCTCTGTCTGCCATACCTCCCTATTTGGTCTTCCATAAGGATAGGGTCTCCCTCCGTACTAACCCTTCCTTCTTACCTAAAGTGGCATCTGAAGCAAACAAACCAGTCCATTAATCTGCCCGTTTTCTTTCCCAACTTTCAAAATAAAGGTGAATACAAACTCCATTTGTTGGATGTTCATAGACAACTTCGTTTTTATCTTCATAGAATGAAGTCTTTCCGCAAGACTGACCAATTGTTTGTTTCTTTTTCCAAAGCATTTATGGGAAAAGCTATTTCTAAAGTTTCTTTAGCCAGATGGATCACTCTTTGCATTTCACATGCTTACAAAGCAAAAGGTTTATCACCTCCTGGTATAGTTAAGGCTCACTCTACCAGGTCCATGGTGACTTCTGCTGCTTTTTGGTCCAGGGTACCGTTGGACGATATTTGCGCAGCAGTGACATGGGCCAATTCACATACCTTCATTTCCCATTACAAATTGGATCTGATTTTGAGGGGTAGAGCATCCTTTGGCTCTGCGGTGCTCAGGAATATCCTTCCATAAGGGCTTCCCAGGATCGGAGTAGCTGGGGACTCTGTCCCACAGGTTGCAGATAAAATGAAGTTAACTACTTCAGATAAAGAAGTTATGTACTCACCATAACGTTCCATCTGAGTAGTTATACTTTATTTTTCTGCAACATTCCCAACCTCCATCCTCCAGACCTTATCCTGTTTTCAGGTTGGTTATTGGGTTGAGTTGCATTTATATTGTTAGTTGCAGCAAACTCGATCTGAGGGAAGATAGGAGTTGGTAGGGCATTATGGGTAAGGGGAGGAGTTCGGAGCTTGGAGCAGATGCTAGAAAAAAGTTGCCGGCTTGGATCCGATACGGATCCATATACCCACAGGTTGCAGAAAAATGAAGTATAACTACTCAGATGGAACGTTATGCTGAGTACATAACTTCTTTATTTTTAAACTATTGTTATGCAGTCCTATATTAAAGGACACTGACACATTAATTCAAATGTTTCATTGTTTTCAGGTGTGTCTCCCAAGTTGCTGATTGATCGCAGATCATGTGGGTTGTAGATGTTTTATCTCTCAACAGTATGCAGCTGGGCTGTTTAGAAACATAGTTTTAAGTACCTACTGACTAGTATTAAAGAATAATTTTACACTATAATTCAACATATATGCCGTTGACATGCGTCCAGTATTTCTCTTGATTTGTAAAGCAAACTAGAACATAAATGCTGTAGTTGCTTAACTTATCCTTAACTCACAAGTGCTGCATTTTTGATTGTTTTTAACTCGTAAAGCTGAACACTGCTGTGGATGCTGCCTTTGTTCCTTTTGCCAGTTTGACATAAAGATTTCTTCAAACAGCAGTGTTTTTCTTTGACAAAATTTGCAAGTGCAGTATCAATCCTAAAGCTACAAAGGCAGTCTCTTGGTAGTATGGAAATTGTCAAAGGATGCTCTCCAGAACTTTTATATCCTCTCTAAATGTTGGTATATTTAATTTGCAGCTTGCTCTACTTATTGAGTGAAAATGTTTCCTTTTTATCTTTAGTCATGCTGACTTTACAGGAAAATCAGTAGTCACAAGTACTTGCTTTGATCTATAACAAACAGTGCATTGTACAGTCAAAGTTGTCACCTTCAGAACCTCAGTTCTGTATGCTGAAAATTTTTGCAAGTACAGAAGTCATGGTTCGATACTGAGTTTTACAACAGGGGCTTAGAGTTGTCAAAGAGATTTATTTTGCAGAGTCACTTAATGAAAGTTTTTTATTTATTTTTTTCTCGTGAGACAATTGTCAGGATAAGCAGAGGTGACGTAATTCAAGGACCGGATGAATCACTCTTATGACTTACTGGGGACCAGCAGTGAGGCTGCATTGTGGGTGTCGATATGAAAATTCTTGTCACAGCGTTTACAACATGGTTGCTGTTGCTACTGTGTGTTGCCCTTGTGTGTAACGCTGGAATATTCTGTGCAGCTTTTCAAAAAGCGAGTTACTTCAGAATGTTTTTGGAAAGATTTGCAGGAGTAGAAGGAAACTAGTCAGCTTGCCTTATACTCTGACCTGTAATTTTGACACTTTGTTTAAACTTTCCCAAAATTGTAGCAGGAAATGGCTCTCTCACTGAACCACTTTCCGAATTTCTCACGAAATATCTTAAGCCCCTATTAAAGTGGGTGAGATCTAGGATCCAGAATACCACCACATTTTTGGACATAATCAGTGACACGCAAATAGAGGATGATTGGTGGTTATGTACCCTTGATGTCAGTGCACTATATACAAATATTCCACATTGGGCTGGATTGGATGCTATTGAATACTGGCTCTACAAATCACAAATGTACAAACCTGGCTGTAACACTTTCCTGATATGTCTGACTGAACATGTTCTCACAAAAAATGTATTTTTCTATGGGAAACAATGTTACCTTCAAATTAGCACTGCTATGGGGCATCCTTTGCCCCCATTTATGCTGATTTATATATGGCATATATTGAAGATCAAATAATATATGATGATACACACAACCTTTATTTGGCTGAGATTGATATCTGGCGTAGATATCTTGATGATTGCTGGATGGTGTGGAGGGTGGATATTGAATACCTGAACGAATTTGTTGAATATCTGAATATGTGGCCTACACTTTACCATCAGTTATGATAAACACAGGATTACCTATTTGGACATATTAGTGACAAGAAATGTGGACAACACACTCAGTACACACAGGTATTCAGAATATCCCAAATATAACACCTTACTCCATGCCTCCACTTTTCATCCCAAACATATAGCTAGAAACATTCCAAAATCACAATTCATTAGAATGAGACGTATTTGCTCGGATGACAGCAGTTTTCAGTATTATCGCCAGGATTTGACTGACCGGTTCAAACAAAGGGGTTATGGCATGGGTCATGTTATTACAGCCAGTAATTATGCTTCTCAGCTTAATCGTAATGATCTCCTCAGATGCAAGAATAAATCACGGAGTAACAACAGTTTGCGATTCACAACCACCTATGGTAGAAATACCAATAGATTTAATATCATCATCAAACATCATTGGAACATTCTTTTAGCAGATTTTGCTTTGTCCAGCCACATATCTGAAACATGTTCTTTTTCATTCAGAAAAGGTAAAAACTTGGGTGCCTACTTTAACCATTATAAACATCATTCTGAATCTAGGAATCTGCACATGATTCAGACATCCATATCAGGAGACAAACTTATGGGCTGTATGCCATGTGGACACTGTAGCAATTGCAAATATGTACTAAAAACTAAACAATTTTCCAGCAACAACAGCAGTCACATATTTGATATAAAGTTTTTTGCCAATTGTAACAATCATTGATTATCTGTATGGCCTCCTGTAGTTGTCATGCTTTTTACATTGGTCAAACATCTAGACCTTTTAGAATACGTATATCTGAACATCTGAGTGACGTCAGATGTAATAGAGCCAGTAATGCATTGTATAAACACACCCTCAAACATAGCACAGCCAAATTTCATTTCACCATTATTGATAAAATAATAGGTGACAGAAGCAACAAATCAGGATGGCACATCAAACTGAATGCAAAGGAAAAGAAATGGATAGTAAAATTAGGTGCATTATTTCAGCCTGGACCTAATGAAAATTTATAAATATTGTATGCATATTCATGAGCTCATCAATCATGTTTTGTTTCTAATTATGATGTGCTATATAATGGATTCCAATCTGTTATGTGATTTTGCAGTGATGAAGACTAGGTAAAAACCAAAGCCGAAACCGGTCTGTTTTGTTATTGGAATTCTTTACGTTTCACTAATTAAATTAGTGTTTACAGCTTCCAGTTGCTGGCTTCTTTCTTGGTAGACAAAAGTATTCCTAACTCCAGACAGGATTCTACATCTCAGGGGCCACATAGCTCAGATAGCGAACTCCCAGTCTTCAAAGGCGAGCGTGGTTCTCCGGGCTCTGGGCTCCATGGCTGCTGCCATATCTATTCTCCAATATGCACGCCTTCACATGCGGGTTCTTCAATGGACTCTGGCTGTCCAGTGGTCTTGGCTGGCCCTACCCATGGAATTTCCGATCAAGATCAGTCACATCTGCAGGACATCTCTTCTTTGGTGGTTAACTTCACCGGAGATATCAACAGAACGCCCATTTGAGTCACCCTCAGTCCAAACCACAGTGACCACGGATGCCTCCCAACTCGGTGGGGGACACTGTTTGGGAAGGACAGTCCAAGGCACGTGGTCCCAGACAGAGACCAATTTGCACATAAATGTTCTAGAGATGAGGGCAGTGCTTTTAGCATTGGAAGCCTTTCACACAGTCCTCCATCTCGGATTGATTGCAATTCAGTCAGCCCCCATGCCGCTCGCCTAGTATATCAACAAGCAGGGGGGAACCAGATCCTGCCCTCTATGTCGCGAGGCCATGAGAGTGTGGGAATGGGCAATTTCCACCAGTCAGTGTCTGATAGCAGCGCACATCCCGGGGTGCTCCAACATTTTAGCGGACAGACTGAGCCGGGCCAGTCTGATGCCCTACGAGTGGTCTCTGAAACAGTCAGTAGCGGAGGAGATTTTCCTGGCATGGGTTCAACCTTGCTGCGATCTATTCGCATCTCCTTCCAGTGCGAAGTGCAACGAGTTCTTCGTTCTGATTCCCTCTCCAGGGGAAGTCCCCAGAGCCCCCCCCCGGGCTTCTGTATGCTTATCCTCCATTGTCACTCATTCCGAAATTTCTTCAGAAAGCTTGCCGACTACGGTGCAAAGTGATCCTCATTGTCCCATTCTGGTCTCGTCAGGTTTGGTTCCCATTCCTTTGGTCTCCTCTATTAGCTCACCTGTGGGTTCTGGATCCCTGCCCGGATCTAATTCCCATCCATCGGGGACACGTCCACCTGATCTGGGCAGACTCAAGCTAACAGCTTGGTTGCTCCAGTTCCATTAATCGCCATGACTCCCGGTCTTTCATCCCAGGTCAAATCGATTCTAGTGGCCTCTCTTAAAGATTCCACTAGAAAACTATATTGCAGTAAATGGAAGCGCTTTTCCATTTGGGCTTCACAGAGAGAAATAGATCCCTTTACAGCTCCTGTTCCAGCGGTGTTGGGACTTCCTGTCTGGTATCTTTCAGCAAGGAGCTAGTTCCTCCACAGTGAAAGTACAATTGGCAGCCATTTCCAGTTTTCATGTTGGCAAAGACAATATGGCCTTAGCCTCCTCTAGGCTGTGTAAGGCTTTTCTCAAAGGTACTTTTCTGCTACGGCCCCCTGTCAAGGATTCTGTACCTCCCTGGGACCTTACTTTTGTTTTACAGGCATTGGTGGCCCCTCCTTTTGAACCTGCAGCTTCGGTGGATTTAAAATTTTTGTTCTGGAAGACAGCTTTCCTAGTAGCCATCACTGCTAGGCGAAGTTTCTGAGCTTCAAGCTCTGTCTGCCGTACCTCCCTATTTGGTCTTCCATAAGGATAGGGTCTCCCTCCGTACTAACCCTTCCTTCTTACCTGAAGTGGCATCTGAAGCAAACAAACCAGTCCATTAATCTGCCCGTTTTCTTTCCCAACTTTCAAAATAAAGGTGAATACAAACTCCATTTGTTGAATGTTCATAGACAACTTCATTTTTATCTTCATAGAATGAAGTCTTTCCGCAAGACTGACCAATTGTTTGTTTCTTTTTCCAAAGCATTTATGGGAAAAGCTGTTTCTAAAGTTTCTTTAGCCAGATGGATCACTCTTTGCATTTCACATGCTTACAAAGCAAAAGGTTTATCACCTCCTGGTATAGTTAAAGCTCACTCTACCAGGTCCATGGTGACTTCTGCTGCTTTTTGGTCCAGGGTACCGTTGGACGATATTTGCGCAGCAGCGACATGGGCCAATTCACATACCTTCATTTCCCATTACAAATTGGATCTGATTTTGAGCGGTAGCGCATCCTTTGGCTCTGCGGTGCTCAGGAATATCCTTCCATAAGGGCTTCCCAGGATCGGAGTATCTGGGGACTCTGTCCCACAGGTTGCAGATAGAATGAAGTTAACTACTTCAGATAAAGAAGTTATGTACTCACCATAACGTTCCATCTGAGTAGTTATACTTCATTTTTCTGCAACATTCCCAACCTCCATCCTCCAGACCTTATCCTGTTTTCAGGTTGGTTATTGGGTTGAGTTGCATTTATATTGTTAGTTGCAGCAAACTCGATCTGAGGGAAGATAGAAGATGGTAGGGCATTATGGGTAAGGGGAGGAGTTCGGAGCTTGGAGCAGATGCTAGAAAAAAGTTGCCGGCTAGGATCCGATACAGATCCATATACCCACAGGTTGCAGAAAAATGAAGTATAACTACTCAGATGGAACGTTATGCTGAGTACATAACTTCTTTATTTTTAAACTATTGTTATGCAGTCCTATATTAAAGGACACTGACACATTAATTCAAATGTTTCATTGTTTTCAGGTGTGTCTCCCAAGTTGCTGATTGATCGCAGATCATGTGGGTTGTAGATGTTTCATCTCTCAACAGTATGCAGCTGGGCTGTTTAGAAACATAGTTTTAAGTACCTATTGACTAGTATTAAAGAATAATTTTACACTATAATTCAACATATATGCCGTTGACATGCATCCAGTATTTCTCTTGATTTGTAAAGCAAACTAGAATGTAAATGCTGTAGTTACTTAACTTATCTTTAACTCACAAGTGCTGCATTTTTGATTGTTTTTAACTCGTAAAGCTGAACACTGCTGTGGATGCTGCCTTTGTTCCTTTTGCCAGTTTGACATAAAGATTTCTTCAAACAGCAGTGTTTTTGTTTGACAAAATTTGCAAGTGCAGTATCAATCCTAAAGCTACAAAGGCAGTCTCTTGGTAGTATGGAAATTGTCAAAGGATGCTCTCCAGAACTTTTATATCCTCTCTAAATGTTGGTATATTTAATTTGCAGCTTGCTCTACTTATTGAGTGAAAATGTTTCCTTTTTATCTTTAGTCATGCTGACTTTACAGGAAAATCAGTAGTCACAAGTACTTGCTTTGATCTATAACAAACAGTGCATTGTACAGTCAAAGTTGTCACCTTCAGAACCTCAGTTCTGTATGCTGAAAATTTTTGCAAGTACAGAAGTCATGGTTCGATACTGAGTTTTGCAACAGGGGCTTAGAGTTGTCAAGAGAGTTATTTTGCAGAGTCACTTAATGAAAGTTTTTTATTTATTTTTTTCTCGTGAGACAATTGTCAGGATAAGCAGAGGTGACGTAATTCAAGGACCGGATGAATCACTCTTATGACTTACTGGGGACCAGCAGTGAGGCTGCATTGTGGGTGTCGATATGAAAATTCTTGTCACAGCGTTTACAACATGGTTGCTGTTGCTACTGTGTGTTGCCCTTGTGTGTAACGCTGGAGTATTCTGTGCAGCTTTTCAAAAAGTGAGTTACTTCTGAATGTTTTTGGAAAGATTTGCAGGAGTAGAAGGAAACTAGTCAGCTTGCCTTATACTCTGACCTGTATGTTTTCATTCCCTTTCCCATAGACACAATGTTGTCTGCTTCTAAGAAAACAGAGATTAATAGTGAAGGCCAGGTTTTCTAAACTTTATGGTTGGAGGACTATTTTTGTCAGTCAACATCATGATCACCATTGTGTTATTTTGTGTTTATTAATAAGTTATTTACATGTACCCAAGGAAGTATAACATAAAGCACTTTAAATTACTAAGGGTACAGCTAAATTTGACAGCATCCCTGGACAATGTAAAAGCCCTGAAACAAGGTATTAATAGCCAGCAGTAATTTTTAAAAGTAGCAAGCCAGAGTAGTGAAGTGGCAGTGGAAGCCAGCTGTTTGATAGCAGAATTGAATAACAAAAGGGAAAAGCCATGTACAGATGGATAGTTTGTCAAAGGCTACCTTGTAATAAGTACATATATGGCCTATCCAGAAAACAAACTCAACAGAGCAGATTCTTAGCCTTTCACATCAGACCGCTGCAAGATGTCTAGGACCTGTACTCAAATATAGACTGGAACATTGATGTTTTTTCAGCTTGGCACAAAATGAAAGCCCTGATGTTGGACACATTGGCATTACTCAACTGGCGAATATGCATTCAAGAGTTATCAGATCTTTTGATGTGTTGAAAGAACTGCTACATATTTGTAGAATGAAGGCTAATAGGACAGGAAAGGAAATATTTCATCAAGTGATCCAGTTGTCAGAGAAATGAAGCTAAGTGAAGCAAAACCTTATATAGTCACAACTGATGGGACTCTGTCCATGACAAGGGAATAAAGTGGATTTGTAACTTTAATGATGAAGCCAGGGCCACAGCAACTCATGACACATCACTGCATAATCCATCAAGAGAAACGGTGAGACAAAACACTTGCAATGTCCTTTTCTATGATCTCTCTCATTTCAGCTGCTAACTTTATAATTTCATAGGGTCTGAATCATAGGCAATTTAAAGTCTTCCTTAAAGAATTAGGGTCATAATGATGATTTAATTTACTTCTGTCAGGTTTGGTTGTTGAGCAGGGCAGTAATACCAGGCAGATTTTGCATGAAAAAATAAAATCAATCATAACCAACAAAGGTAAAGATGCCATATTCTTGGAAGTTCAGTTGGTTAAATTGCCAGGCTTTTCTTGTAGTCATTAGTAAGATGCTAGCAAATGTGAATATCAAACTACATGGGAGGGATCAGTGACTTAATGGGACTGTATGAACATATAGTTGCATTCATTGAAAAGTTGGAACTGATGTGGATGCATTTGTCCAAACATAAAGTTTTTAATTTCTTAATCCTAAGCATGAAACCTTTTGATACAGTGAACGGTACAAACTACTGAATCCCACTTGTCAGGCTAACTGAAGAATGCAAACGCATGATCTGATGTTGTTAATATTCTTTCCATTCATCACTGATTGGTTCGGTTCCAAGCCCTCGGAACCAAGTAGGCCTTTTTACCAAGCTCACGGCAGCCAAAAAACTCTCGAGCTAAGTCTCTACCCAGAATGCCCTTCTCCCTGTTACCTCAGATCTCATTTGCCACGTAGCCATAAAGCCATGTATCAACAGCGCTCTCAGCTAAGCAAAACCTTTTTGATATTTGTGTGAAAAATTTTGGATATCTTCATATTTTATTAAGCAATTAGCTTTTCTAGTGTCTTTTCTTCTGTCTGACCTTTTTTCCTATCTACCCATAGTTACCGTTGGTACACTTTCAAGTACCATTGTTGGTACGGCCTTCCTCCCTTGCCCCTGTGGTATTCCTTCAATAAAATAGTTGGTATTGTTTAACCTATTTAGCTGTCTTTTATTCAGGTGTTTCCTTTCTTTTCTCTATCATACCAGTGTAGTTATACTTGTGACTTTTTCGAACAGAGTTGACTTTGATTATAATTGGATTATACAGTTGGCCTGTGGTGTTTTTTCTCTATCAAGATGTCGGATAAGAAGGGTACTTCAGGTTTTAAGCATTGTACTTCATGTAAGGGCATGTTACTGAACAGTGATTTTCATGAAGACTGTGTGTACTGTTTAGGAGTGTCCCACCTTTCTCTGTAACCTCCATGTGACATTTGTCAGAGTTTGTCAACGCACTCTTAATGAGCACAAAAATGAACTCATTCTGAAAGGGTTACTCAAGTATCCCGTCTCAGAGGCCATTCCTACGATGGAGGTCTCTTCCCCTCCTTCTAAGGACAAAAAGAGATCCCACTCTGTTCCTTCTTCACCATTGGGTGATCAGAGCAAGCCTGTGAAATCAAAGGTCCCAAAGTTATCTTCAGAGCACAAATAAGCCCCCTTGGCTCCATCATCTTTGGCTCCGATCATCTCAAAACCATCGATACCAGCATCCGTTTTGGCACTGGTCCTGCCTCCGGCACTGATCATAGACCTTACTATGCCTATTTTGACTTTGGCACCTGTGGCCATTTCGGCTCAGGGCACACCTTCGACTACGTCATTAGTTTCCATTTTGGAACCGACCATTTCAGCCCCGAGTGCCACTTCGGCACTGAGCATTGTACCGACCTCACTGGATTTGACCCCTTCACTTCCCTTTTCAAAATACCAGCAGGCCTTGCACCACAGACCCGATACCCCCCTCCATAGATCCATTTCTGGGCCAAGCGTATAACCCCTTCATTGAACGTCTTGACTCCCAATCCAGAGTATCCACTAGATCCACCAGGAGCCTTTATGAACATGACATGGTGCATCTTATAGACCAGCTGTTGTTAGCCAGGGGGATTCCCTCACTTGCTAAGACCCATCCACCTGCAGGACTTGGATTGCCTTATCCACAGACTCCATCTTACACTCCTTCTTAGACCATCTCGGTTCCAATTCCTTCTGCTCCGAAATCTTTATTGGAACTCATCATACTGTGCATCTCGGTCTTCGGTTCCCACTGAACCGGTCCTTCCTCAATCTGGGGATTGGGGGACAAGTGCGTTGGCCCAGGATATGGAGCCACCTCTCTCCTCATTCCATCCTTGGTGAGGATAGCCGCGTCCACGCCAATCCTGCTTGAGGCTCCATCTGTGGGGACGGGTTCGTCGGATCGGGGTGTGACCCCAATTCCGAGGTTGTCTTTCTCTGTTCCGGACTCCCATCCCTTTTCAGGTTGGCCTGCCTTCCACGCGATGGAGAGGGCTGTTGCTTCTGGCAGCACTCCTTCAGTGTCGGAACCCCAGTTTTCACCCCCTGAGCTACAGCTGTCACAGACCATCCTCTCGGGACAGCGGTCAGAGAAGCTGCAGGATGCCCCTGTTCAGGGTACCCGCTGTTCCAAATCCTCCTCTGAGACCCCCACTGAGGAGCCCCCTCGAAAGAAGACATGCAAGAGGAAGCACATGGACTCACCCAAGGAGTCCTTAACGGAAGACATGGATTACAGTGATGGTGAAGGGTCCTCACGGTCACCTCCTGATGATGTCTCCTTCGGAGACATCCTGGACATGTTAAAGCAGAGAGGAGACTGGAAGCCCTCCAAGCCTTGGTCTGAGGAGTCCTTGTTCCTGCAGGCTTTTTGCGCCCGGCCTTCTACCTCTTGGGTGACCCCGCCTGCCGACAAGCTCATCCAGCTCGTCATGAAGCACCCTTGGAAGAACCCTGATTCCATTGAGGCAATCCCTTGGAGACCAGACAGAATTTTTTCCCCTCCCGAGGAGAACCTGCATTGGTGCAAAGAGTTACCAGTTGATGCTATGGTGGTGGCGGCGGCCACCAAAAAGGACTTGGCTGAGGAAAGTCTTGCTGTCCACCAACCCAACAGGGAGTTCTGGGTAGTAGACAGACTTGGGAAGAGTGTTTTTGGATGTGCGACCTTTGCCATACTGTCCCTGAATTATTTGGCACATTTTACGAGGCTCCAGAGGGACTTGATCTCTGAACTCTCTGGGATGCTCGCAGGACAGTTGTCTGACGAGGTCAGGGACAAAGTGGCCTCACAGCTTGCAACCCTGGAATCAATATCCAACTCATCCATGAGGTTGCTGTCACTTGCAACTGAAGGAGTGGCTAGAGCAGTGGGTTCGGGCATTGTTATGAGGTGTCATGCCTGAATGCACATTTGTGGCCTCGCAGACCTCTTCAAGCCTTCCTTTCTTTATTTTTTTACTCAAATGATTTTTATTTTGATGAAATGACACATTAATTTAATACATTCATAACATTCAATAACTATGTACAGTATTTACATTCAGCCTGACAAAAAGGATTCCGATAAAAACATTTGTAGTTAAATAATAAGTTAATATATAAACTATGATAGTTAGGAAGAGTTTGGTTCCATCTGTAGGGTATCAGTCAAATTCAAAACTTTCCTCCATGGACTTTTAACCAGTGGCTTAGGAAAAGTTCTTAACTCTTTAGTTCTTTTCTCCATTAGTATGCATTTCTTCAGTGATGATAGGAATTCCTCCATTGTGGGTGCTACATTAGAGTTCCATCTTCTAGTTATCCTTTTCTGGATATTGCTAACATTGTCCAAATACAGGTCATATTTCTTCATATTATTACTATTAACATTCAATAAAATTAAAGACTTTATCAAAACAAATATATCAGTATAGATAGCTTGAAGAAATTTGTTAATCTCATTCCAATATGTTTTAATATTAGTACAGTCATAAAAAATATGAGACCAGTCAGTATTAGTGGACAGATGATATCTCTAACATAACTTGCTGTTTGACAGGTTCATTTTTGAGAGTTTCTCAGGTGTCAAAAAGGATCTGTGTAGAAATTTCCAATGAAAAATCCTCCAGAATTATGAGTAAGAAGTTAGTTTAACTGAAAATAAAATGTTTGTTTTATCTTTCATGGATAATGATACTTGAAACCCTTTAGTTAGGTATTCCAGTAAGAATATTTAGGAGCTGTCTTATATACAGTTAAAGTGTTATATAGATATGATAATTCATTCTTTTAACATTTATATTATTATATAGAATTCCAAAATCCAGTTTATAATTTTTGGTACGGTTTGAAGGATGAGTTATGTATTATTCTACACAAATCCTTAGTGTATGCTGTGACACTCTGAAGAACCAACCAGCCATTAGGGGATAGGCCATAGGTTGACAATATACTTTGTGTGTTCAAAGCTTGTTGGTTTTCAGTATATTGCATCCAACAAAATAGGTTATTATTTTCCCATAAACCAAAAATCTCTCTATGTTATTTTATCAGGGGAAATCCCTTGTAATAGTAGATGGTATTAAAATTCTATGCCATTTTTATCAGTTATAACCTATCAAATGTTATAAACAAATTAATCCATTTACTTATTAATGTCTTGATTAAGTCTATGGCTTTAACTGCGGTGGTGGTGCTGCGGTAGTATTGTCGCCTCACAGTAAGACGTTGACCTCTTCGATTCTCAGCTAAAGCGTCTTCTGTGTGGAGGCATGCGTGAATGGGCGTACCTTCATTGAAGGTTGTGCATCAGGGCTGGCAACTCGGTACGTAAAAAATCTACTGCCAATCATTAGCAGACCGGAGTTCCGCTGTGGCGACCCCTAACCGGGAAAAGCCGAAAGATACAATATTAAGTCTATGGCTTTAGCATAATTAAGCTGTAAGGTTTGTTCTATATTCTTCCCTAGGACTATTCCTGAATAGTCTAGAATTGAAACTTGGTTTCCAATAATATGATTAACTGGAACCTGTATGTTCTTTTTTTATTTAATAATAAATATTTTGATTTAGATTTGTTGAAGGAGAGTCCTGAGATTTTTTGGAAATTTGTTGTTACTATATCCACTTCACCTAACACTTCCTCAGAGTTGGGTAAGGCAAGTAAGAAATCATCAGCAAACATCATTATTTTAGAAATATATCGGTCATATATATTTATACCTCTTATCTTTGGGTTATTACGTATTAAAATGGCAAGTATTTGTATGGCCAGAGCAAATAGGATAGGGGACATGGGACATCCTTGTCTAGTCCTGCTAGTGATTTGGATTGCTTTGGAAGTAAAGGGACCTAATTTGACATATGCTAGATTATTTTCATAGATTTTCTTTATCATTGTTATAAAAAAGGGAGGAAAATCAAATAATTGTAAGACTTTAAATAAATAGCCCCAATTTAAGGAGTCAAAGGCCATTTGAATATCTAGACCTATTGTCAATGCTTCATGGTTTCCTCTATTGAGGTAATCTGTCAGAGTTAATACTCTGTTAATATTATCCTGTGTATGTCTGTTATGTATGAAACCAGTTTGGTCTTCATTAATTATTTTATATATGGGTATTTTCAATCTATTGACCATAATTGACATAAATAGTTTGTAATCATTATTCAACAAAGAAATTGGTCTATATGAGTTGCAATGATTAGGGTCCTTATTCTCTTTTAATATAGGGGAAATTAGAGAATATTTCCATGAAGGAGGAATATTTGCTAATGTTTGAACTTTAAGAAAGGTTTTATGTAGGAGAGAGATTATAGAAGAAGGGAACAATCTATAAATTTCAATAATTAAGCCATCTATTCCAGGTGCATTTAGACTTACTTCCTTTAATCCCATCTATAATTTCCTTCTGAGAAATAGATTTTTGTAGATCTAACTTAAGTTCCTCAGAAATTCTTATGTTGGGAACTATATTCTCTATAACTTCTCACATTCATTTGTACTTATTTTATCTTTATGATGCTCTGCATAATGATAATTAAAAGCCTCCAGAATGTCCCCTATGTGTGAGACTTTTTTCCTTTTCCCTTCATGAAAGATACTACCAATGTTATTAATTTTTGATTGTATCTTAACTTTCATCAATAGGTTATGAAGATGCTTAGGAGAGAGGTAACATAATAATTTAATTTCAGTTTTTCCATAGCAGAATTAGTTTTATGAGATAGTATTTCATTGTATTTCTTATTTGCTTCTTCTATTTTCTTCTTCTTATCTATAGCAGTTAAGTTTTTATTTGATTTAAGAGATATTTGATTTTTGGAGATGCTGTAACTCTGAGTCCCATTCTTTAATTGTATTTTTGTACTAGCTAAAGGTTTACCATATTGGATAGGCCTTAAGAGAATCCCAAACCATAATTGTGTATGCTTCAGGTTTATAATTAATCTCTAAGAAAAGCTGAAGTTCAGAAGTTAGCCAAGATTTAAGTCTTTAACTTGTGTGATATATGAAGGAATTCTTGAAGTAATAACTAATTGATTGAATTCCAAGTGTATTGTTAACAACGGGGAATTATGATCTGAAAAGGGACAAGGGTGTATTGAAAAATTCAAGATTTTAGAGTAAAGATCTTGTGAGATATAAATTTTATCTATTCTAGTTTGGGTATCATGTCTATAGTCCTGGTGTGAAAATAGTAAAGAATTTGGTCCCAAAGCATTAAAGGTATATTTTAATTGAAACATTTCTGTCCATTTTTGGCTGAGGACAATAGTCTAGGGAATTTCCTATTGGTAGTTTCTGTAATATCTGTGACACAATTGAAATCACTTCCTAGTAATATTACCTTTAGAAGTATTTGTAATAAAGTCTAAGTGTTTCTTAGCTAGTCCAAGCCCCATACCCAGGAACTAGTATAAATTAACCAGGGTCCAAATTATATTATTAAACTTAAATATAACTAAGACAATGAGTCCATCATTATTTACGTGTTTGTAAATGATTTGAGGATTTAAGAATGTCTTTTTCCATAGAATTGTTACTCCCCTGGTCTTATTTTTATAAGAAGATTGAGCAAGTATTGTGTATTCCTTAGGGTCCCACATAAATGTGTCATTTATTTTAAAGTGCGTCTCTTGGAGAAAAACTACTTGAGCCTTGTTTAGTTTAAGAGTTTAAGATACCTAGTAGGTTGGCTCTCTTATATGGGTTGTTTAAGCCATTAGTATTTAAGGATATAAAAGTTAAATCCATATCAGAATTCCTTAAAGATAACAAATAATAAAAGAACTTGTATTAATAGAATCCTGTATACGTAATACTCTTCTTGACTAGACAATAGAATATCAATTGTTGTATTTCTATTTCTCAATCCAAATAACTTTCCCCGTGAAAGATAAAAGTAAAACAATTGTGTCAGGCATTTCAAAACTAGAAAAACAGTTAAATAACAAAAAATTGGCATATTTCACTCTGATATAAACTTTAATGCACCCTATACATGGAATGAGATGCATTCCTAGTCTAGCAAACAAAACTAAATCTGCTAGACTACCTATCCCAACTACCAACCTTTGTTGGTTCAAGCCCATGAAAACAAAGTAAAAAATGGAGAATATATTATAAAGTAAGAGAAAAATAGTAATGATAAACAACTAATCAGATATTAATTCCAGTTAGGTTTTAAAGATGAGTTACATACACTATTATTAGAAACAAACATTTATACAGTAATTATTCACTAAGGAAGCAAGAGACATATTAAGATGTATATAATCTGAATTTAGTGCTTAATAGACTAAGGAAACATTAGCTTTATTAACAGTCTAAATTACCCAAAATACCTAAGCATGTCATCTATATTAGTTCTAATAAAAACTTCAGAATGGCAGAACAAATCAAAGAATCATTTAGCATTTGTATTTACTTGCCCTCTGAATAAATCTTATCATGATTAACTCCCACTAAAGAAAAACTTCACTAGAATTGGGTGTTAGCACATAGTGAGTGTGTGTCATTCCCAAAAGATGTTAACATAGATTTTTAGAAATATTCCATGACATATTTGTCCTTAATTAACTCCTAAACTTTTGGAAAGCAGATGTTTAAATAACTGACTAAAATCAATAGTAATTAACTGGCTTAAAATGACAAAAATTAGTAAAAAACATTATTTATATAAAACTTACTATGGATAACTGGTCTTAAAAGTGAATGACTCAAAGACAAAATTAAGATAGAGATAGCTGTAAATATCTATCATAGTAATAGGGTAATACTGAAACTCATAACTTGTTTGTTGTGTTATTACAAGTCATAGATATTACTGAGCTCTTTCCCTGTCATAAAGTGCTAATATACTAAAAAACATGACTTTATAATAACTGAAAACATGACATCTGAAATATAAATAATATCTAGAATACAATAAGGAAATCAACATATTAATTGCAAATTAATTATAATTAAATAAAAATTATTCATACATATATTTGCTAGGATTTAGTATGGAGTTTGAGTATCCTTACAGTTGTTACCATTAGTCATAAGCATTTCCTGTAAATGTCTAAGCCTATACTAAACACTTGCTAACTGCATAGGAAAGGTATTTATAAAGATCTATTTATAAAAAAAAATCCAGTATATTCGCTTAGAAATAACTGTTTACAAGAAAAAAATAACATTTCTGTATATATTTGATCACAGAATATAGTCACTATTATAAAAGGGAACCATGAATATGTTTGCAGACATTGTAGCTCATAATTCTTGTAAAAGAAGCCTACTATGCTATATTAACCAATCAGAGACTTGACATTCACGATTAGGCTTGCATATATATATATATTAGATGTAATGTAATCTGATCTGCATGCATAGAATGCATGATGTCATGAGCTAAGTAAGAAAGCTTCACTTCTTAGATTTCAAACTGACATTTTCCCACCCAGCACACTACACAGTACAGTTTCCTGACCTCGCTTTTACTGTATCACAAAGTCTGCTTATTTACAGTAACAAATGTAAAGTTTAACTGTCAGATACTTCCAAACAGTAAAATAGCATTCAATGCCAATGAGAGAGAAAACAGCACTTTAACATTAAACTCTACAGGAAACATAACTTGTAACCATTTAAAAACCTTGTGCCATAAAACATACAAGCATATAACTGTCAGAGAGACCCAATTTATGTCAATAGCCGGTAAACAGCTTTTTGTTCACACAGGTACCAGCATATATTCTGAAACAATCAGAAGTTATAAATATTAAAGAAACTAGTTAATATATACTAAATCATAGATAGGCCCTGTTATCCCATGTATCCAAAACAGTTTTGATAAATTAATCTAAGCAGTGACTATGCCTGTGTAATAACTCAGAAGAGCATTTAGCAGGGCAAAGGGCTATATATTATTTGAAATAAAGCTTGTCATCTTAAGGTCATAAAAGTAAAGATAGCTTACTGTTCAATTATATCACTCAATAAACCAGTAATATTATGCTAATATAGTAAAAGCATAAACAGTTATTTAATTTGTATATGAACAAAAAAAAGCATAGAAATGAAAAAGCAAAAAGAGAAAGAAAAGCAATAAGAAAAATATTGTCATGACATACCTTACTTGAAAACTTAGCAAGTATAAAACAAATTAAAGTCCAGTTGCAGTAGATGCTTTGAGAGATTTAGTGGGAACAGCAATCTTTGACTCAGTTTTTTTTCTTTTTAACATCAGTCCAAGAAGATTTATCAGTAACTCTCTTCAGAGATGCAGATGCCCATTCCATATCTTCAGGTAAGGAAATTATGTTATTGGTTTTAATAAAGGCAGTGGCTTCCTCTAGGGCATTCAATGATCTCATTTCATTCAGGAAAGACAAGCTGAGTTTTGATGTCATTCTGCTTTAACAGTTTTATTTATGGCCAAACTTTTTTCCTCTGTTCCAAAACCCTGGTAGGATAGTCATTATCAAACCTAATTGGGTTTTGATTAAATTTTAATGGACTTTTCCTCCAGGCAGATTTTAGGACCAACTCCTTGTCCAAATAAGTAGAAACTTTATGACTATTGTTCTGGGAGGAGTAGAGGAGGATGTTGACACTGGCTTTCCTAAAGCTCTATGAGCCCTTTCAATACCAAAGGACAGACCCTCCTTTAAATCTAAAATCTTTGGAATCCAGGTATCCAGGTATTCAGGAAAGAAATTATATCTTCTCCTCAGCTCTCTCAGGGATGCCAAAAATCCTTATATTTGACCTCTCCCTGTTTTCCAGGTTTTCCAGGTCATCCACTTTATTGAGAATCCAAATGTTTTTTTTGATGAGAAAATCTTTCTGGCATTCTTCTTCCTTCAGTCTTCCATCAAGATAATTCAGGGATGCTTCCAAGTGTGTTATTCTGGATTGATGCTGCTGTATAACTTCCTTGAGAGAATCTGTTTGTTTCTGACAATTTTCCTTGAGGTTTTGTAAAGTCTCCTTAAAGTCATCCATTTTTAGTGAGAGTTCTTGTAGAGCAGATGTCACAAGCTGCATTTCTTTTTTTAAAGCCGTGTCAGAATGAGAAGTCTTCAAAGTGCTCATTTCCACAAGTGATATATTCTCCTTTATAACTTTCCTAGGTTCACCAAAGTTACTAATAATATAGCTTGTACTTTCAGCTATCAATTGTAAATATTTTTGCTAAAATAAAATAAGTTATTTCCTGCTTTTTATACTAGTTTCATGGAGCCCTGAAAAACTGCTGCTACCAGTTGGCCATCTTGGCTCCGCCCCCCCCCCCCCCCCCAACTTCAAGCCTTTCTTTCTGAATGCTCCCATCGAAGCTTCTTCCCTTTTTGGCTCCAAAGTGAAGGACACGCTAGCCAGGTGTGAGCAAGATGGAAAGACCCTGTCTGCCGTAGGCCTACAGTTTTCCAACCCTCAACGTACCTTCTCCAGAAATCAGAGGAATGGAAAGATGTGACATAAGAAATCTCAGGGTTCTGTCCATGCCACACATGGTGATGATACTCCCAGAGGCAGAGGGGGTAACAATTCCGTAAATGCCCCTATAGAGGCAGAGGGGGTCTGCGTAATCAGGGCTCCAGGGATTCCTTCTGTGGACAGCTTTATTAGCGCTCCTGAGGAGCAGCCTGATTGCTTACCTCTGGAAGCAGTCGGGGGGTCGTTTCTTTCTGCACCAAGCTGCCTGGAAATCCATCACCATCGATCGTTGGGTGCAGAGTCTTATCACCAGAGGTTAGAGCATTCCCCTTTCTTGTCAGCTAAATTTCCCAAGAAAACTTCCCAACATTCCACCTAGTCAAAGGGAAGAAGCACCTTCAGAGATTATAAAGCTGTCTCAAAAAGAATCATCCAACCAGTCCCACCAGACCAGCGCGGATCCGGATTTTACTCAAGATTCTTTTTGGTACCAAAAAAAGACCGGGGACTGGAGACCCATTTTGGATCTCAGTAGTTTAAACAAGTCTGTCACCCAAACCAAATTCCGGATGGTCACTGTTCAGTCCATTCTCCCCTTTTTAAGAGAAGGCAATTGGATGTGCTCTATAGATCAACGGGATGCGTATTACCACATCAAGATGGGCAAATGCTCCAGGAGTCTGCTTCGCTTCCGGCTAGGAGCCAGTCATTATCAATTCTGTGCCCTGCTGTTCGGTCTCTCTACAGCCCCCAGAGTGTTCACGAAATGCATGGCAGTGGTAACAGCTCACTTGAGATTAAAAGGATTCCGTCGGTTTCCATATCTGGACGACTGACTCCTTACCGCCCCACCAAGCATCTTCTGGTAACAGCATTACATTATACTCTCTCTCTGACAAAATTGTTGGGAATAAGGATACATTGGGAGAAATCAAACCTTCTCCCTATACAGCAGAGTTCATTGGAGCAGTGTTCAGTACTCAGTCCTGTCTGGTATCACTCCCAATTCACAGACTACATTGATTGAGGCTTCAGCTCTGGGTGATACTCTCACAAACAACAGTTTCAGCAAGGGAAGTTCTTCAGGCTATGGCAGTGTCAATCCCATTAGTGCCTCTAGCAAAGCTACACATGCAGATTCTGCAGTGGCTCCTTCTGTGTCAATGGTTCCCAAACTATCACCCCCTCAGTTACCTGATTTGAATAACCAACTCCTGCAAACAGGACCTGCTTTGGTGGATGAGGCCAGACGTAGAACTGGAGTAATCCATTTCAATCTCCTCAGCCCACAGCCATTGTGACCATGGATTCTTCCCTGATTGGGTGGGGGAGCCATTTCCAAGGAAAGACTGTTCAAGGCACATGGTCCACCTCGGAGGCCCACGTGCATATCAATGTTCTGGGACTGAGAGCTGTGCTGTTAGCATTGCAGGCCTTCCATTTAGCTTTCCCTTCCGGGACAGTTGCAGTTCAATCAGACAATATGTCATTGGTCTGGTATATCAACAAGCAAGGAGGAACCAAGTCCTGTCCCCTATGTCGAGAAGCCATGAGAATTTGGCAGTGGGTGATAGCTTCCAACTGCTTTCTAATAGCAACGCATATCCCTGGGAGCTCCAATGTGATTGCGGACAAGCTGAGCAGGTGCATCCTAATGCCTCACGAGTGGTCTCTCAATCCCGAGGAGGCATCAGCAGTCTTCAGCCACTGGGCCCAGCCCTGCTGCAATCTTTTCGCCTCCACATCAAATACCAAGTGTAGCAGCTATTTTGCCCTACTTCCCCCAGAAGGGGAGTCACCGAAGGACGCTGTGATCCACGATTGGCCCACGGGACTTCTTTATGCTTATCCTCCCATCCCTCTGATCCCACAATTTCTAAAGAAAGCTCTTTGGTTGAGATGCAAGGTGATCCTCATAGCCTCATTCTGGCCTCGACAAGTTTGGTTCCCCTTCCTTCGGTCTCACCTAGTATACCCGCCGTGGATTCTGGACCCTCTACCAGATCTGATTACTCACCGCCAAGGGTTGAGTCACCCAAATCTGTCCAGTCTCAAGCTGACAGCTTGGTTTCTCCACTTCCCCTAGTAGCCAGGCAAGCTAATCTCTCCACGGGACTTCTTTACGCTTATCCTCCCATCCCACAATTTCTAAAGAAAGCTCTTCAGTTGAGATGCAAGGTGATCCTCATAGCCTCATTCTGGCCTCGACAAGTTTGGTTCCCCTTCCTTTGGCCTCACCTAGTATACCTGCCGTGGATTCTGGACCCTCTACCAGATCTGATTACTCACCGCCAAGGGTTAAGTCACCCAAATGTGTCTAGTCTCAAGCTGACAGCTTGTTTCTCCACTTCCCCTAGTAGCCAGGCAAGCTTATCTCTCCTCGCCTGCTAGAGACATCATTCTGGCCTCTCATAAACCATCCACCAGAAGACACTATACCAGGATAAATGGAAAAGATTCTCCATCTGGTCCAAGGATAACATGCTAAACCCATATTCGGATCCAGTTACTGCAGTGCTTCAATACTTGGCTAGGTTTTTGATAGTGGAGTCTCTGCCTTTACCATACGTGAACATCTAGCTGCAATTTCCAATTTCCACAATGATATAGATGGCACCCCTCTTATCTCTCTACACATTTGCAAGTCCTTCCTCAAGAGGACTTCTCATATCAGGCCTCCTGTCAGACAGCCCATGGAAGCATGGAACCTCACTCTAGTCCTTCAGTCTTTGACTCAGAAACCTTTTGAACCTGCTGCGAAGTGTTTCCTAAAGTTTTTGTCTTGGAAATCCTTGTTTCTGGTAGGCATCACATCTGCCAGAAGAGTCTCGGAGCTGCAGGCATTGTGTATCAAGAGGCCTATCTGATCTTTCCTAATGACAGAGTTTCACTTCGGATGAATCCATCCTTTCTCCCCAAAGTTGCCTCTGAATTCTCCATAAGCCAGACCATTGACCTACCAGTGTTCTTTCTGAATTTTGCCAATAGAGGAGAGCACTGCTTTCACTCTTTAGATGTTCATAGACAATTGAGATTTTATCTAGACAGGACTAAACCTATCTGTAAATCTGAACAGCTTTTCATCTCCTGTTCTGGGCCCAGAATGGGAGAGACTGTTTTCAAGGTTACCTTATCAAAATGGCTAAGCGACTGCATACGTTTCATCTATTCCCTCAGTAATGAACCTATGCCAAAGGTTAAAACTCACTCCACTAGATCTATGACAACATCTGTAGCTTTCCATTTCAGGGCTTCCATGGATGACATCTGTGCAGCAGCTACTTGGGCTAAGCCTCATACTTTTATCAATCATTGCAAATTGGACCTGGTCTCCAGAGTTAGAGCTGCCTTCGGCTCAGTGGTACTCAGGAATATTCTTCTGTAAGGGCTGCCTATGGACCTCAAGGTAGCTTGGGATTCTGTCCCATCAGTGATGAATGGAAATAAGATTAACAACATCAGATAAAGAAGTTATGTCTTACCATAACGTTCCATCTGTGTTCATCATCTTTCATTCATCACTTCCCACCCTCCTTCCCCCACCAAAGGCCGCTGGGGATACTTTTGATCTAAGTGGTGCCCTAGGGTAGTTGTGCAGAAGTGGCCTCGGCTTTGCTTCCTTTTCTCTAGCAAACTCGATCTGAGGTAACAGGGAGAAGGGCATTCTGGGTAGAGACTTAGCTCGAGAGTTTTTTGGCTGGTGCGAGCTTGGTAAAAAGGCTGACTCAGTTCCGAGGGCTTGGAACCAAATCCATCAGTAATGAATAAAAGATGAACAACACAGATGGAACATTATGGTAAGACATAACTTCTTATTTTGAAGATGTTCAAAACCATCATAATGAGATGACAATCTTTGGAGACTCATTTGGAGTTGATAAGAGGCATAGCTAAGATGGGGCAAAGGGGTAGCTGCCAGGGATGCAGTTGGGACATGCTGATCAGTTAGTAGTGCGCTGCTGACATTCAGAAATGAATGCCAGTAGTGTATTTGTGGTCAGGACTGAAGCACTTTAGAGCTTCATGTGTGGTATATGATGGAGCAAACCACTAGCCACATTTTTTATGCAAAAAAGTTTCCTCTAATACAAATAGACTATTTAGAGGAGGACACTCCAGATACAAGATCAGGGGTCGGCTCAGGGTGCCACTATTAGTAGCTACAGATATGGAGTTGATCCCTATACTTGTTCCTGAGACCACTGACAGCATGCATTTCCAACTCATGGAGCTTTTCAACAACAGTGACTGAAAGAAAGTCCTTACTCTCTACTGAATTTCTGCAGTCTTTGTTTCTACAGAAATGTATCTAAATCTGATAGAAAATGCTATGAAATGTACTGCTGTTTTTGGCAGCACATAGTGCTGTGAGGAGCTCTTCTGAATGAAGATCTCTTATCTTGGATCTGGCAGACGTAGCTTGCATCGCCTCTTGCAAACTTAGACCATTTGTGTAAGTAGTCAGACATCTCACTAACTGTGATTTTTCAGGGCACATGATAATTTCAGACAAGTGTTTTTTTTTTATTGCTTGTCTTTTGACATGTGTCATTGTAGGGTTTTGGGAGAAGTTTCACCTTCAATTCTGTAATTATTACATTGTTACTTACAAAATATCCATGTGCATTTGTATCATTACCTTTGCACTGTTATAGCAAGTTTGACATCCCTCCTCTGGGCCAGTGATCAAGGAGCCTCAATCCTTACCACTGACACTGGTGGGGAACGCTTACTTTGAGAGAAAAATAGACACATACAGTATTTTTGGATGGAGCTCTCTGCACCAAGTGCAGTTTCCTTTAAGAGCACACAGGGAATGCACACTCCAGTTCTGTGGCTGGGCTACCTGTTCAGGCCCCAAATAAGACTCCCCACTAATACAGCTATAGAGTTAAATCCTTAGTCAAGTGTTCCAAGCCAAGTCCTCTACTGCCCTCTCTGTGAAGTCAGTGCTGTGTGCCCCTCTTCAAAGTAGCTAACACAAACACTCTTTGACATTTAATTTTCACATACACATGGGAAAGGCTGGCACAGCTTACCTGCTTTGCCACTTCCACACAGACTATAAGGTAAATACACTGCTACCAGACAGGTCCTTTATGGCTCTTACCAGGGGTACCCAGTTACATTCAGTAATATTAATACTTTTACAAATGGTGGTATTTGACCAAACAGCAAGGCTTTCAGGAGTGTGGAGCTACAGTACTACTAAATAAATGCGAATACTGTGAAAAGTTAAAATATTTTCTAAAGGAGCAGCCACAATGCAAAGTTTAGGTATATTTAATAATATTAAAAACATGAAAATAGTGAATTTCTCTTTACAATACAGAGTTTCAATCACAGGAAATATAAAAAAACAACACCGATGGAAAGACTCTGACAGATACAGAAAAACATTTAACTAATCTCATATTTTCCTAACTGACTGAAGGATTACTGTTCTCTACCTACTGGCTAGAGCAAGGCAAGATGAAGTGGATGAGTGTCTTGTGTCAGTTCAGAATGCTGAGTGCTACTGACACTTCTATCACTAATATATAAATACAATTTCAGTGCTGGCTACAAAAATGACATCACATGGGTCACCTGACTCTGTGGTTCTCACACTTCCCCCTCACTAGCAACTGAGCCAGGATTTGGCACAGATGTATCACAATACACGCACAGAATTTTGCTAAGGCTTAATACAGCATCTGGAATCTATAAAACAACTCCAGCACTTCTATCCTTCCTGCAGGTTTACACATGCACTGCCCTACTCTCTCTGGCACAGCTGGCAGTATCTCACATCATCACAGCAAGGATACTCTTTGTTTATGTTCTAATCCTGGTAGTTACAAACTAAGCTTTCATAGTTATGAGAAGAATACAAACAGTGAATATGAAGCCACCAGTGTTTTGTCATGTGTTCTTGTTCCTTAACTGAGGGGGTGCAGCAGTTTGAGTGTAGTTTGTATAAGAAATAAAGTAAACGTTGTATTCAACTGCTGCGCTATCTTCCCTGTAACAATGTTGCACACAGAGGAAACGCAGTGCAGTCTCCGATAAACCAACTTTTATTACTATTACAACTGATAATGTACATATTTATATAAGTGAATAAAATATCCAGATGTTTAAAAAATGTTAAATAAGTACAAATGAGTTAAGTGCTTTCACCTACTTAATGTAGGCTTCTTCAGAACTGTGCTCATTCATTACAGCTGCGTTTAAATAACGTTTTTGGCGCCATTTTCAATATGCAGCCCTTAAAGTTATACTGCTCTTTTTAATACTAACAACAATATATAAAAAAGTAATTTCATTAAACATCCTAAAAACTTCATTGTGTAATCCTCATTCTAACATATTTCCTCATTCTAAAATATTCTAAAATATTTTAAATATTTTCCTTTTATGATGCTAAAATAATATAATTTTATAAAATGTTCTACTTATTACTCTAAAAACTTTATCTTAAAAATCTTGTCTTAATTATTTGTATGTTATTCACCAATATCTACATCAGCGCTTATCTGTCACCTTATAGGTGTGTCCAAGTGCTATTACTTATTTTTTCCATATAAATATCAACTTCTATACATTTTCCTAACTATCACAACTCCTCTAATATTGATGTTATACTTCAATCAATTCCTTGATGCCCTTTTGACTAGTATAGGTTTCAAAGATATGTTGTCATTCAATCCCGGTGAGGTTGATGAATCCGTATATAGTTGCCACCATACCTGTTTATAACTTAATGTATCCTTTCTATTTCCTCCCCTAGGATTATATTTAATTTATTCCAGTATTGCAAATTTAAATTTGTGTTCTTCTCCACACTTCTCAATATGTCTATATAAAGCGTTATTACTGTCTTTCCTCCTTATACTATACAACTGGTCATATATTCTCTTCTTAAATGCTCTCTCTGTTTTTCCTATATAGTATCTGTTACATATTACACATTTAGCCAAATATATCACATAGCTGGTGTTACAATTTCCCATTTTAAACTTAATTTTAGTTTTATTAATGTTTTTCAGTAATATCTCGCTATCCTCCATAATGGCCCCACACTGATTACAACTACCACATTTGGTAGTTGCTCTTACAAATAAGTCACTTATTTTACTCTGATTCTCTATTGTTCCTTTTTCCAATAACTTATTTAAATTGTGTCCCATTTTATATACAAATTGTGTTTTTTTCTCCAACACAATTACTCAAATTTTCATCCACCATGAATATCCTCCAAAATGTTTCCATAATCTTCTTGATATAATGTACATAAGGGGTGTATTCCAAAACACATGCTCGTTGATATCTCTCCAAACTCTTAGATGAATCTATATCTGTATGTATTCCTCCAAATTGTCTTAAACTTCCTAAAAGTGGCACATACTTTTTACCCCATTGTTGGATAACATATTGTTTGACATCCCTCATCATCTTTTTATCATATTTCCTTTCCTCAAATAATTCTGTTACATAATCCATTTCCTTTATCATTTCCTCTATCAGTCTTGAAGTCATCTGAGCAACTCTTATACATTGCCCTTTGTATATGTTGTATAATAATTTTTTTGGATGATTACTTGTATATTGCAAATAGTCATTAGAAAAAGTATTTTATCGGAATATAACTGACTTAAAACCTCTGTGGTCATGTGAAATAAATGTGTCTAAATGTGTCTAAATAGGCTATACCATTCGTACTTATTGAGTGAGTAAACTTTAAGAATTCACTACTTGTATTTATAAAGGTAATAAATTTATACAATTCGTCCATACCACCTTTCCACAAGATGTATATGTCATCTAAAAATCTGGTATAATGTATCACATTTTTAAACAAAATGTTGGGGAATAATACTGTCTCTTCCCAATCCAACATAACTAAATTTGCATATATTGGTGCACTAGCCGAACCCATTGCCACACCCCTGCTCTGTCGATAATATTCGCCTTCATGATATATGTAATTATGTTCCAGAACTAGAGACATACAATCCATTATTAAACATGTTTTATCCCAATCTAAATTTGTATGTTTCCTTATACTATTACAAAACATTTCTAATCCTAAATCTTTGGGGATGCTGGAATATAAATCAACTACATCAACAGTAACATAAATCAGATCTCTACATTCCACTTGGATAGGGAAGTTACTTAGAAAATCCCATGAATCTTTTATCAAATGTGGGATATGTTTATATATATCTTTGAGCCAAGTATCTATGGCTACACCTAGGGGAAATGTTTTTGCCTGACTACCAGAAACTATGGGTCGGAAAGGGGGATCCCTTACATTTTTATGCACTTTGGGTATCCCAACCAATGTAGCCAAAACTGGATACTGTACCTTAATGAAATTGTAAACTTCAGTATTTATTCGATTATCTATCCAAAATTCCTCTATATAAGAGTCTATTCTATGATATGCTATATTAATTTCGTTTAATGAAACTGTTTGATAATTCTCTGATTGTGTCAATAATGTAAATAGCTTGTTAAAGTATTCCATCTTGTCATATAATACTACTCCTCCCCCTTTATCCGGTTTCATAATACGTATATCTTTGTCTCCCCTAAAATTCCTAAGTACTTCCCTTTCTTTAGATGTTAAATTATCGTGTGTTACCTTCAATTTAGTTTTGTTCTGAAATTTATATATTTCTCTTATCACTTGTTTTTCATACATCTCTACTGTAGGATTCATGGATGGAACAAATGTACTTTTTTTTCTTAGTTTGTTCTCTCCTATATTCCTATCTTTAGATTTTACTTCATCTTTGTTCTGGAACATTATGGCTAAATTTAATTTCGTAGTGAATAATTTCACTTCACTTAAAGATCCACTAATCTAAATTGGGGTGTTGTTATAAATTTCGTACCCTTAGACAATAAATCAAAATGAGACTTGTCAACTATAAAATTAGTGTAATTATAAATTTTGAAATTATTGTACATGTGGATAATTCCTTCTGCTGTTATTTCATTGTCATTATTTGTAGATGTATATATTGGCAATAATGAAATTTGTTTGTCCACTTGCCCTCTTGAGTACTCTTTTGTTGATATCAACCTTACCGGGATTGAATGACAATATATCTTTGAAACCTATACTAGTCAAAAGGGCATCAAGGAATTGATTGAAGTATAACATCAATATTAGAAGAGTTGTGATATTTAGGAAAATATATAGAAGTTGATATTTATATGGAAAAAATAAGTAATAGCACGTGGGCACACCTATAAGGTGACAGATTAGTGCTGATGTAGATATTGGTGAATAACATACAAAAGTTTTTAGAGTAATAAGTAGAACATTTTATGAAATTATATTATTTTAGCGTCATAAAGGGAAAATTTTTTAAAATATTTTAGAATATTTTAGAATGAGGAAATATGTTAGAATGAGGATTACACAATAAAGTTTTTAGGATGTTTAATGAAATAACTTTTTTTATATATTGTTGTTAATATTAAAAAGAGCAGTATAACTTTAAGGGCTGCATATTGAAAATGTAACCAAAAAGTTATTTAAACACAGCTGTAATGAATGAGCACAGTTCTGAAGAAGCCTACATTCAGTAGGTGAAAGCGCTTAACTCATTTGTGCTTATTTAACATTTTTTAAACGTCTGGATATTTTATTCACTTATATATATATATATATATATATATATATATGTACGTTATCAGTTGTAGTAGTAATAAAAGTTGGTTTATCGGAGACTGCACTGCATTTCCTCTGTGTGCAACGTTGTTACAGGGAAGATAGTGCAGTAGTTTGTATAAGAAGCAGATGCATTTTGGATGTTGTGAAGTGGTCCCCCAAACCAGTGGCTGAACATCTCTAATTTAGAGGAATTTTTCTTCTAAAATAGTATAGGGCATTTGCCATTCTTCATGTTTATTTTTCCACAAAACATATCTGCTCAAATTAGGAATGTCATGTCAAAAGAAGGTCTGATCATAACCCTTCCCGTTAAACCATAATGGGGTTATAACAGATACTCAAATATATGCTCTACTCAGTCTTTTTTCAACAGTATTTCGTCTAAACACTGATGGACCCAAGGAAGGCATGACTCTCCAGGTTAAAAAGTTAGTTTATTGTAGGGCGTAAGCGCTTTCATAGCTGCTGCTGCGTCATCAGGTAACAAACACACTATAACAAACTAGCTTTTAAACAGAGAAGTGAGACAGTATAGAATCACATGACCACAAAATTTAAAGAAACACAACTAAAATACGTGCTATTTAAACAGCACATAAATGCAACATAAAAACTATATAAAAACTGAATTATCTAACAAGAAAACAAGCATATATAATATTTCAGATGCAAAGACAAATACTCTCATCTGGCTACTGGTCTTGACTTTAGTTTGGGTTTAATGGGTACCAACTCATTCAACACATGCCCAAAATCTCCCCTCAGCCTGATAATCCATTTATCTCCCTCTGTTCTGTTTGATTTCTTGTATCTCCTCTAGGCACACATTTCAATTTCTTGTTATTGGCAGAGTCTTTGAGACCATAAGGGGTGGAGATTTCTGCTTATAGGAAGTTTTATGCAGTTTTTATATGTTTATGTTGCATTTATATGTACATGTTTCATGTCCTGTTTAAATAGCATATATTTTAGCTGTGTTTCTTTAAATTTTGTGGTCGTGATTCTACACTTCTCTGTCTAAAAGCTAGATTGTTATAGTGTGTTTGTTATCTGATGAAGCAGCAGCAGCTGCAGAAGTGTTTATGACCTACAATAAACTAAGTTTGTAACCTGGAGAGTCGTGCCTTCCTTGGGTCAATCAGTGTTCTTGGATTATTTGCTTTTATTTTTGTTGGACTCTGCTGTTCTAGGAAGTCGGTGGTCATTTTTCTTTGGCTTCTTAATTTTTTTATGTCTGTTTCATAGGTAGGTACTAGGCTATTGGCCCTAGGGCCTATACAAGCCTAGCCAAAAATGTACCCTGGCTTTCGCCACCCAAGAAAGTTATTTTCCTGTGCCCCTGTCAAGCAGAACCACAGAAGTGATCCCTGGGGTGAATTTCCTATTACCCATCCAGTCATCAAGATTTTTCTTGAAGAGTGCTAATGAGGAGCTCTGTTTGACATAGATAGGTAGTCTGTTCCAGAGTATGGCAAGTCTCTGGGACAGGAATCTATCCCTCCAGCATGTTCTGTTTATTGTGGTGACAAGGTTTAGGTCCCTAGAGCGTGTAGCTTGGAGGGATTGGGATTTCTTTAAGTGGAGCATGTTCAACAGCTCTGGGTTTGACATAGCTTTGTATGTTTGGCAGAGATCGCCTCTGAGTAGGTGATATGCGACAGAGTAAAGCTGGAGTTTTTTGAGACGGTCTGATTAAGGCATCTGTTTGAGGCCAGTATTCCTCTTTGTGAGGTATTTTTGCGGCCTTTCCAGTTGTTGTAGATGTCTTGTGAGGTACATACCAAAAGGGGCATTGTACTCTATAATGTGTCTAATGAGTGATGAGTAGAGGGGAACAATGACCTCTTTTTTTCTGGATGAGAAACCTTTTGTGATGAGGTGCGCCATGTAGAAGGATATCCTGACCACTTTGGCGATGTGATTATCAAAGGAGAGACTACTGTCCACCTGTGTCCCAAGGTCTCTTATCACACTTTCGGTGTTAAGTAGACTACCGCCTATGTGGTAGTTCATGGGTACAGAATTTTTACCAAAGGGGATGACAATGCACTTTTTGGCATTGAGCTTGAGACCATGTCTTTGACACCAGGCATCTGTCTCAGTGAGGCCCTTTTGTAGGATGTCCACATCGTTAGGAGTTTCAATTATGGCTCCTAGTTTGCAGTCATCTGCGAATTTAGTTAGCCAAAGACCTTCTGTGTTAGCCTGTACTTCAGAGAAGTAGAGACCAAACAGGAGAGGACCCAGGACTGAACCCTGTGGTACTCCACTTGTCACTGGTCTGAAGTCTGATTTGGAGTCAGCTACTTTCACAGTGTGGGTTCTTTCAGTAAGCCAGTTGGCAACCCATCTTGTGACATAGGGATTTATACCTAGTTTAGTGAGTTTATCTATAATTCCAGAGTGGGGGATGGTGTCGAACACCATGGTGAGATCTAGATAGGCTGTGTGAACCACCTTACCCTCATCCATGGCCTTGGTGACTACTTCAAAGAAGTCTATCAGGTTTAGGAGACATGATCTGCCTTTTACAAACCCAAACTGTGTGGGGTCCAGGGTTTGGAGATCTCCAATGTCTTAGTTTATGAGTTCCATGATGATATGTTCCATGGCCTTGCAGACGAAGCTTGTCAGGCTAATGGGGCGGTAGTTCCCGGGGTCTGTTGTGGCCCCCCCTTTGTAGAGTGGGATAACTGTCACGGTGCGCTATTCAATAGGCACAAAGCCTGAGGTGAGGCTATGATTGAACATGGTACTTAAGTGGGGTGCCAGTTCATTCTGTAGTTCATGTAGAAGGCAGCCTGGGATGTTGTCAGGTCCCATGGATGCTGTGTTCTTGGCTTTGGAGAGTGAAGTTTTTACCTGTGCAGCCGTGATTACAGGAACTTTGCATTCTTCCAGTATAAAGATGGGCCCTTTAGGGGGTGAGAGGGGGTTAAAGTTAGCACTGAACCTATCTGCCAGGATGTTGGCAATATCAGTTGGTTCTGTATATTTAGTGTCATTGTGCTGTAGCTCAGAGCAGATCTGAGTGTTGCCATTGAGATTTTTAAAATAGCTATAGAATGCTTTGTGGCTGTCTTTAGAATCAGTGGCAATTTTGTTTTCATAACTAGCTTTGGAGGATTTTATGAGAGATCTCAGCTTCTTACTGAGGCTGACCAGGGAGTTCCTCCAATCATGGGATTTTACTCTTTTTTGCAACAGTTTCTTTCTTCTGTTTTAGAGTTTGTTTATGGCAGACGACCACCAGATTGGCTTCCTTTTTTTGGAGGATAGCATCTTGGTTCTGTTAGGGATAGCACGATCCATGCACTCGTGTAAGTGCTTATAAAGTGCATTTGTGTAGGATTCAGCAGTCGTGTCTCTATTGTCCGTCTGCATGGGTGTCATGAAGTTTGCCACTTCTGTCTTAAGAAGCATGAAGTTGGCTTTGGAGAAATTTTTTATGGTCGTTTTCCTAATGGGGGGTGGGAGCGGGATGTGGATGCCTAGGGTGATTAGCTTGTGGTCGGATCTGACCAACGAGGAGCTGACCTCTGGTGTGGAACACCGGTCCATGTTGGTGATTACCAGGTCTAGGATATTGCTGCCTCTGTGGGGGTGTGGATAAGTTGATCCAAAGCGTTGGAATTGATGATTTCCAGAAAACATTGAGCAAAAGAGTTGGTACAGGAGTAGTTTTCCCAGTTAATGGTAGGGTAGTTGAAATCACCCATTATTAGAGTGTTGGGTTGTACCTTGATATTTTCCAGTATATCAAGAAAAGAGGAGTGGGAATCCTGGGGCATGGTGGGGGGTCTGTAGCAAGCTACAATCTGG